>NC_141826.1:16847500-17147500 GCF_982586985.1 Callionymus lyra
TAAAAAATCATAGCTTTAACATTTGAAATGTTTAATTAAACTATTAAAAAATCTGATGGTACTGATAAACATTTCCATCACTGATGTGTTCCTGTTTAAACACTTCAGGTCCACATGATCTCCCAGCCCGGCCCACCGGGTCCACCAGGTCCACCTGGAGTGTCCGGGTCCATGGTGGGTCCAGTCAATACATTTGTTCTGTTTTCAAACCAAATATTTTGTCTATTGTTGCTCTTGAATGACCGGATCTGTTGTATTGCAGGGTCTTCATGGAATGCCGGGTCCAAAGGTAAAAGTACTTTCTTCAAGACTGAGTACAACAGTAGTGGACTAACGGTTCTTGTGCTCTGGTACAGGGAGAGCCTGGGTATGGAATCAAAGGAGAGAAGGGAGATGGTGGAGCGCCAGGATACAACGTAAGAAAAGATTTAAGTAGGGCTGTGAGAAAATATTGATACACTAATATGACGCAATACATTTTCACAATACTGTATCCATATTTAAATGTTTAAAAATGTTTATATTGATTATTTTGCTCTTGAATCATATTTTATCATAGTTTTTATAGTTTATATTTCAACAAAGTATTTATTCAATAAAAAATAAATTTAATTTAAAACTATCCGGGCGATGACTGAGGACGAGAGGATACAGTTGACTCCAGCAGAATTTAAAGCTGATTTTTGGACATATTTTGGTTTCAAAACAAATAAAAGCAGTAATGACTTCGTCAAGAGTCATGTGGTCTGTAAATTCTGCAACACAAAAGTCAAGTATTTGACAATACTACACATATATACTTGTTCCCACAGTATCATAATACATCGTATTGTCGCCCCTTTCATCGCGATGCGTATCGTGTCGCCAGATTCTTGCCAATAAACACCTCTAGATCCAATGACCATGGTGAATTTCTGACTCTACAGGGACTGGATGGTCACCATGGTGCACCGGGTCCTGCAGGGTTAGTGGGTCTACCGGGCGCTAAGGGAGATAAAGTGAGTATTTCTTTTTGCCGTATTGAGAAGAGAACATGTGAACATGATGTGCTTTTACCTTTGATCAGGGGAGACCAGGAGAGCCCGGACTAGACGTGAGTTCACGGTTCAAATGTTTCATTAGTTTTCTCAGAAATACAGTTCCTGATGTGAATTTTGTTTTCAGGGATTTCCAGGTATGATGGGAGACAAGGGCGACCGAGGAGACTCTGGAGAGAAGGTTGGTTGAAGAGAAAAAGACTGAAAACAATAGCATGATAGACAAGAGTAATTGCAGGTTTAGAGTCTTGCTCAAGGTTGAAATCTGACCTGCGACCTTTATTAACACTGACCCCATTCACGCAGGGTGACCGGGGCTCAGTGGGCAAGAGAGGTCTGAAGGGGCAGAAGGGCGAGCAGGGACCTCCTGGACTAGACCAGCCCTGTCCTGTGGTACGTCTTCATCTACACACTGTTTTCGCTTCGCACTTTTCTGTCCTCTTGACTTTCTTCTGTCAACCCTGTGCCTGCATGTGTGACTGGCTCTTGCTCACAGGGTTGTGGTGAAAGTAAAGGTGTGTCAGTGGAGGTAGAACCTTCTTCTGCTCCTCCTGCTCTTCCTCCTTCAGGCCCTCAGGCCCCCTGTCCTGTGGTACAGTAGTTCTTCTGCTTCTTCACTCTTCATACTGTTCTGTTTTCTTCTCCTTCCTGGTTTTCTTTTTCATTTTTCTTTTTCTCACTGTGAAAGAAGAATGTTGTTAAAACACGTTATAACTACTTGGACCATGTTGAGCATTATCTTGTCATCATTTCAAAGTATAATTCTTGGAAGGAAATTAAGTACTAAATACGTGTCAATTTGTATTTTTATAATGTTTTTACTTTAATATTATAATTAACTTTTTTGTTGTACTGAATGTTTTTTGTAAATCAGAAATCAGAATCAGAATCAGAAATCCTTTATTTGTCCCGCGAGGGGAAATTCAGTTTAAACAACAGCAAGCGCAATACCTCTAATAAAAAATTAAAAAACACCCAGAAATAGAATAATAAAATGAAAAGAAAGATCTAAATAGAATAGAATAAAAATATTATTTATTTATAATCAGATGTATTTCTCCAAATGCTCTTAACTCAAAGTTCATATAAACTTTTTTATTTATCTTATTGATTTATGTTATTATGCGATTTCCAAGCATTACAGGATTTTTCTTATTCACCTCTAATATCATGTTCTGTCCTTTAATTTAATTGGAGTTATATACAGCATATACACTGTATATATACTGTATATATTTGTTTAATTTATTTTTTTTTCTTTTATTATATATTATTAAGAATTATTTCATTCTATATTCTAGTCTTATTTTCTTAAAATTATTGTATTTTATTTATATTTATTTCATTAATTTTATTTATACTGTCATCAACGTTTAAAAAAAAATCCTGTATTATGATGATACTACACTTGCAATGAACGTTTCCTGATTCAGATTCTGATCTTAATAAATCTTGTTTAAAATTATTTAAAATAAAGTGTTAGCGTAACATTCCCCATTTGTTACATATATATTTAAACACTGTACTACAAAATGTCTATTGTTTATTGTAGTATAAAAGCTTCATATTTTTATTTTTATACCTTTAAAGAAAAAGTGAATAGAGATTTTGTGTTTAGCGAAACCTTGACATCTTTCTTTTGGAACAGCTATCAAACTGTCAAGTGTTCAAAGTCAAGAGACCAAGATGCAGAAACAGTTTACTTTCATTCAGTAAAAAGTTCAAACACGTAATCACAAAAAGAGGTACAAATCCAAAACGTGCCCAAGAACGGGTAAACAAAAATGTATCCACAATAGAAATGGGGTACACAGGAACTCAGGACGCAGGCAGGGGCGCGACTGGTTTCCCACGAAATGACCACGGGAGAACTGTAGTGGATGTTTCTATGGAGACCATGAAACCGTTTATTTTCATCAGCCAACTGCGGACAGACAGCGATAGCTGCTGTTAGCAAAGTGCTAACACAATTAGCCACCGATTAGCTAAACAGACGGTATAAAATAACACACATAACTGACACAATATACATTACAATATGTTTCTGCATGTTAACTTAAAAAACCATAACTGTGTTTTTATCAAATTAAACGTTAGAGAGCAACAATGAACTGTGGCGTACCTGCGGATAGACAGCGTCATCAGTGAATGATTGCAGGCTAATAGTGTCAAACAACAGCAACTTTCAATGAACTAGTTTTCAGTCTTTGTGATGATGTCGTAACTCGTGTTAAACAGTTTCTCATGACGTGTGACATGTTTGCAGGGACACGACGGGCTGCCCATACCAGGCTGCTGGCACAAGGTGAGCACCTCGTGTCCTTGACCTTAAGTTCTGTACAGATGACAGGAAGTGACATAACAAGAGCAGCTTTACTGTATTAAAATGAAGCTAACATGACGTACTATCGACACTGAACTAATGACGGTTCTGCATTGCATGACTTTGATTCAATCCAGGGACACTTTGTAAGTACTTCATTGTGTGTGTGTGTGTAGTTTTTGACATTAATGACACTAATGTTTGCTTCTTTGCAGTGATCACTAATAAACAACATGGAATCTGTACATATTGATCCGGTATATATTGGAATTCTACAGCAAGTCTTTTTCTTCCTAAAGACATTTCATATAATATATTGAGGTTCTTTTTCTTTTTTTTTTACTTTTTCCGGACATTTCTGGAGTCCTCAGTATTATTCGAACTGGAGATCCATGTTGTTGAGACGAGCTTTTTGGACTCACAAGAGACTCACTGTCCTGCTGCCAGACTAACAATCATCAAGAACCTGTTGTGTGGGGCTGATGGATGGATGGATGCGTCAGTGGCTCGCGGAGGAGTGTGGATCACTACTCTCTTTCTGTTCTCTCTAAAAAAAAAAGGAGGAGAAGACAAGACAGAAGCTAAAGCGCAAGCGTCTGGTTCAGCCGTGAAGTGGCCCCGCGGGACCCTATTTGCCTCAGTGAAGCAGAACTTTTCGGATCCTCCGGCGCAAGTCCAGGAGGAGGAGCTTCAGCGGACACATCGTTTATTTCCCGGATGGATGTCGTCGCCGGCACATGATGATTCACACGCGGCGGAAACGGCGTGTTTTTTAAAAATGCTAATCCATTTCTAACGGTGTTTTTAGCATCCGCCGCGACTCGTGGTCTCTTCTCGAAACCTGTTTTAACAGAAATAACCTACCAAAGAAATCACTAAGTAACTGTCGTAGCTACTTTTTTTTTTTTTTTGCATTCCCGTGCGCTGCCAAGGAGCGAGAATCTCAAACCAACAACAGTGTTCACGTGTCAAATCACCGCCTCGGTTCTGTTCGCTCCACACGTTCTGATCTTTTGACGACGAATGAAGTTAATTTGCTGTTTTCGACAGTGAACTTGTTGCTGCTGATTTGAGTGTGTTTTTTCATCGTGTTCCGACGTTTATAAAGACGGATTTATGTTCTGTTTGATCAGTATTACAGGCCACGTTTGTCTTACCACCTACTTTGCTCCGATGTTTTTTTTTTGTGTTTATAATTCAAGGGCATACAAATCCGACTCTTTTTTTTTTTTATATGAAAATAATGTTTGTTGTCGACATAATTCAAATACTTATGAAGCTTATTTCAGCGACATCACTGCTCCTTAACCAACCCCAGGTCTCCCACCACTATTTCTCTCTACTTCGATTTGCCAATCCTTAAATGAAATCCTTTCATGGTCTAGTATTGCTTCCAAATTAAAAAAAAAAATAACTACTGTGTTTTCAAAAGTTTCACTCAAGCAATCCTGACACTTTTACAGGCTGCCTGTAGCTCCCACTTGTTTTTTTTACTGGGTTGATTTTTTTTAAACTGATAAATATATCCTGTCATTTCATAAATATTCCACATTATTAAGATTTAACAAGGTTTCCTGGCGACTCAAGAACCTGTCGAGCATATGTGTCTTTATTTTCAAAAGATGGGAAAGAAGTGAGACGGAGCCAAGATTCTTTACGAGCACATTTTGTTTCTTCAAATACAGGCCTGCCTTGTTTTAAAGCCGCACTACAGAAGATTGACTTGAATACATTTTTACTCAACCTCCCATCTGTCTTAAAAACAAGCGACACTTTAGATTTAGGCTTGAAAACTGAAGCGTCGCCAGAGTCATTTTTTGGATCAGCTTACTCTCTCGGTAGCTTTAAAAATCTCTCTCAGAACTTAATTGAAATAAATGAAAGCACCGTCTCTGAACCGTTGCCGTTGAGCAGTTCATTGACTTATCAGGAGGTTATTCAAGACTAACAAAACATAGACATCGTCACAGAAAACGTGACAATTTTTGTACTAAAGTTAAAATGTTACGTAGTGCTGCTTTAAATCCGGAGCTTCTTCTCCTTGAAGCTGAATATACTTCTGGTTTGTTGGTATTTAGCGATTAGCTTAGCTTTACTTGTTTTGATTTTCTGGCTTTTCTTTTAATGATGCAACATTTATGATGAAGCATGATGGGCCAAATGTTATCTGATCAAGGTCAGAAAATGACCCGCAGGCCGGAATCTGGACGGACATAAAGGAGGAATTAGCATGTTTTTGAACGTCATGTTTAAGGATTTAGAGTCAAAACTGGCGGATGTTTTTTCTGCTTTTCTGCATCAGAACCTTTGATTGCCAGTGCTGGTGGTGGTATTACGGAAACATAAACGCAAACCAATCGATGCGACGCCATCTTGAATTCCATTTGAATCACTGATTTAATCCTCGTCTTTTTTACAAACTTGTTTGATTTAGGATCCATAGTTTCAGGATGTGAAGTGTAAGTTTGTTGATATGAATACGATTTAAAGTATCATATGACATTGACTCGATCCTGAAACATTAATATTTACCATCGTCTGTTGTCGGCGTCAGAGAAAATACTTCCTCTCGATAAATAGTACTCAAGGACAGAAACAAATATTTCAAACATCAACACTTTTATAAGTTCTATTTCCATGAGCTCAGTAGAATGTTTTGTTTTCTATTATTGTTGTTGGATGGGAAGTGATGAACACTTGTTTTTAACTGGAATCTGGTAGTTATCTGTCACTTAACGTGTTTATTTCTTTCGCAGATTCTACCGGTTTTCTGTTTGAAGTTCAAATGAGTCAAATGGCACAGATTTTTTTTGTTAAAAAATCAAGTATATAACAGTATTAGCTTGAATGTTGTGATTGTGAATTTGGTTATTAAAGAATGAAGCTATTTTTGTAATTACCTACGTATACTGTTTGTATGTATAACACACATGTTCAACTAAACAAACGGACTGAAATAAACTCTTATTGAAATACGCTTGTGTGATTATTATCAACCATTAGATAGATGGATAGATATATAGATGGATGGATGGATGGATGGACGGATAGATAGATGGATAGATAGATGGATAGATAGACGGATAGATAGATAGATAGATAGATGGATGGATGGATGGACGGACGGACGGACGGACGGATAGATAGATGGATGGATGGATGGATGGATAGATAGATAGATAGATAGATAAAGGGATATGTAGATAGGTAGGTAGATGGATGGATGGATGGATAGATAGATAGATAGATAGATAGATAGATAGATAGATAGATAGATACACTTTATTTTCCTTTTATTTTTAAACAAAATGGCCGTTCATGACATAATATTTACCTATTTACCTGCGATATTTGTCAGAATAACTCAAAAACTGACATTTTAGTGAAATTGTCCAAAAAGTTTAGGTCATGGGACAAAAAATATACGTATTTCAAATTCTTTATAAAGATAAAATTATATAGATAGGATAATTGTAAGACAAATATATTTGGGATAAAAAAAAAGATTAAAATGATGAACTTGGCAGAGGTCTGCACTCTGAAAAAGGTTAATTCTTAAAGCAGCTCTGGGTAGTTTGTGGTACTTTAATATATTTGTACTAAAAGAACTTGTGATGACACATTGGCTTAAAACTAGTTGAATGACTCGTATACCGTAACTTGAGGTGTTTTGTGTGATTTTTATTTTCACTGTAAAAGTTCTTGGGGGTGGTGTGAACATGCTACATACATATCGCGCTGGTTGTGGAGGAGAGGCGAATTACGGTAAAAAACAAAGTTAAAGTTATTTTATTAGCAAAGCCGTCATAGCATATTCCATTATCCACAATGTGATTCCAACTGCTACAAACCGGGCGAGTGCTCATGGGAAATGTAGTCTACGGTCGGCTAAACACTACCACTTTTTTCCACCGGGGTCGCTCGACTAAAAATCGCACAGATCTGAAGTTGTGTGTTATTTTCTCATCCTTGTGGCATAATTTTTCGGGAGGTTTTCTTTGGACAAAGAACATTTGACAAAATAAATGACCATGAATTATCCTCTTTATTTCACAAACGTGATCTAAATCAAAAAAGTCTTTCACAAATCATCAACATGTGCTTTCGGTTTGGCTCTAGTTAAATTGCACAATCATTTTGGAAGACGGAAAAAGAAATAGAAGCCATTTTCCTGCATAATGTTGTTTGATGGAGTTATAATGATTACATTCTGTCTTTCTTGATAAAAGCTAGAGGCCAAATGGCGACAAATGCTGAATTTGCTGATTGTTTGCTTTTGAAGATGTTTTTCTTGTACAGGTGGTGGAGAAAAACTCAGCTGGAAAAGCATGTGTGTCAAATATAATAGTCACACAACGGTACAAGGTTAAAAATGCAGCTCAAGGACACAAACATTTTCTTATTTATCTCAGTTTGGAGAAAAGTGGGGAATTATCATCAAGAAAATGTCCAATAATTATTTTCATCTGTGCATTTCTTATTGAAATTAAATACAATATTCCACAAAAAAATAATATTAATAAACATATTAATATTAATAAACAATAAACAAAGCCAATCATTGTTAAAAAAAAATAGCAAGTGAAACATAATGATGGTCCAGCGGCATCTAGTGGTGAAGTTTCACTTCTAACTATTAACTATTGAAATACACGTTATATTTTTTATTTGTTTCATTTCAAAAAATTGAAGATCTCAGAATTGTTCCACGTCTGTCCGATTTCTATACATCTATGTTACAGAGGTGAAGAACGAAAAGTTAAGGTTGTATATTAAAGTATTATTAATATACAACCTAATAATAGTATTAGTATTTTAAATGTACTGATCATACCGGCTGTCATATCTTTTGGAAACTTTAAATCTTTTTCTGCACATAGCTCACAAAATTTCGTTAAAAAACACAGCATAGAATGAATGTATATAAAAAATTATAAATACAAATATGAATAAGTTTAAAATAGTGCAATATAGTATAAATAGAATAAATGTTTTTAAGTAGTGCATAGAATGAATAACACAACCAATAGTAGTATGAAGGACGATCAATGAATTTTTTTTAAAAAAGCGTATATAAATACATTACTAAATGTATGAATAAATAAATGTATATGTACCGAGACATAGCGCCGTTATTAAAAAAAAAACTGAAATAAATTAATTATTTAGACATTTTTACATGTATTTATACATTAACTAGTGTATTTGTATATGTATTTATTATTATGTAATTTATCGTCCTTCATATAGTAGAAAAAGCAGTATTTCTACTATATAAAAAGAAGTACTACAAAAAAAACCTTCGCAACCATCTTAACGCTCTACATTTCCCACAACCCACCGCGCCGCCGTAACCCCTCATAGTTTTGGCATCCGGGTTCCGACTTCCTTTTTCCTCTCTGCCTTGATGCGATGAGGAGCTAGGTGTTTCGGAACCTCTGTATAATCCGAATCCATCCTGGTAAACGGCAACACCGAACAGCGCCAAAATGACCGAGCAGATGACCGTGAGGGGGACCCTTAAGGGCCACCATGGATGGGTCACCCAGATCGCCACCACGCCTCAATATCCCGACATGATTCTGTCGGCGTCCAGAGGTGAGGCTTCCCCGCCGGCTTTGCCAACATGGCTACCCGGGCGCTAGCCGGGCCTTCACGCTCACACGTGTCCAGTTCAACGCAAATATTCGAGGATCTAGAAAGTTTTAATTATTAAATATTTGTGTATCAAACGTGTCCTTTCCGTCCGTTACTTTAAGAAACTCAACGAGTTAGCATGTTAGCTGCTAACACGTTACGTGTTCAACTGCACCGCTATGTATTTATATTAATAACATATGTGCGACTTAAATATCTGCTTAGTAATGTTTTTAAATCTCTACTATTATCGCGTTTCATGAGAGGTTTAAACGACTATTAGCATGTTGGAGCTAACCATGCTAAAGCGTCGCACGTCATGACGTCAGTAATGAAAGGTCTTTCTTCCAGACAAGACTATCATCATGTGGAAACTGACCCGCGATGAGACGAACTACGGCATCCCCCAGCGGTCCCTGAAGGGCCACTCTCACTTCGTCAGTGATGTTGTCATCTCCTCTGATGGACAGTTCGCCTTGTCCGGCGGCTGGGACGGGAACCTCCGTCTGTGGGATCTGATCACGTGAGTTCCTGACACTTGTGCCTCTTTTGTTGTTGTTGAAGTGTCGTTAAACTTGTACTTATCTTGTGATGACCAAAGTAAACTCTGCTTTATATTGGAAAGAGATTCTAGTTTTCTCTAAATCTTTCAGTGATATTTTCAGGTGTTACGATTGGTTAAATGAGTAGTAATGAGTCATCTTAAAATAAGATTGATTCTTTGTCTCTTTTGCTTGCTGTGGACTGGAAGATGGTTTTCAATATCAATTAAAAGTAAAACTCGTGTCTGGTTAATTTAAGAGCCTACGACAATAATGGACAGAAGCTAAAGAGCAAGCGTCTGGTTCAGCTGGAAGTGGCTCGTGGACCGTATATACCTCAGTGAAGCTGAACTTTTTGGATCCTCCGACATCTTGTTTGGCCAAGAAATTATAAGGCTAAATGTTAAGGCCTTTTTTGGAACGGTTCCACCAGTACTTTTGGAATGTTTGCAACATTGTCTTCATTCACATGTGGACATCTTGTTAATGTACTGGTTTTGTCCATCGGCGCTGTAGCTCACCTTGTACCCGTCTGCTTCTCTAGTGGCAACACCACCCGCACATTCCTTGGCCACACCAAGGATGTGCTGAGCGTGGCGTTCTCCACCGACAACCGTCAGATCGTGTCCGCCTCTCGGGACAGAACCATCAAGCTGTGGAATACCCTGGGAGTCTGCAAGTACACCATCCAGGTGAGCCCCGATATTTCTTTGGACCCATTTGTTTAAACCTCTAGACGGAAGTGTCTTATACGATTATGGACATGTCTTTTCAGGATGAGGGTCACTCTGAGTGGGTGTCCTGCGTGCGCTTCTCCCCCAACAGCAACAACCCCATCATCGTCTCTTGTGGCTGGGACAAGATGGTCAAGGTGAGTCTCTGGTGACTCGCTATTGTCTCTACAGCTCGCCTGATGATTAAAATAAGCATGTATTAGCTGAATTTAAGTGAATGAAAAACTTTTTACTGAGGGCAACCTGAACAGTGTAAGTTTGAATCCCACTTGAACTGTTTTCTCAGACGTCCATCTTGTCTTTTAGGTCTGGAATCTTGCTAACTGCAAGCTGAAGACCAACCATATTGGCCATAGCGGCTACCTGAACACCGTGACCGTCTCTCCTGATGGCTCTCTGTGTGCATCCGGTGGAAAGGTAAAGATGTCGACATCTGTTCTACAAACATGTTCATGAGTTGAGTCCAAAGTGTGTAATAAAGTGCTGGTTCTGCAGTGATGTCAACACAATCTTTATCTGTTTATCATTGATGATAAAAGAGGCTGTTTCTGAGTGTTGCCTGCACCGTTACTAGATTAGTGTTCATTTGAACTGTAACTTTATGATGAAAGTCGTGAAACTAAATGGAAGATTTTCTCCCTGTAGGACGGACAAGCCATGTTGTGGGACCTGAACGAGGGCAAGCACCTCTACACCCTGGACAGTGGCGACAGCATCAACGCCCTCTGCTTCAGCCCCAACCGTTACTGGTTGTGTGCCGCGACCGGCTCCAGCATCAAGATCTGGGTAAGAACTTCAGCCCTTAACGTTGGATTAGAATAAACTTTCTTGACGACATGCATTACATTTGTACTTCTGATGAAAGAGGCTTGTTTCAAGTTCACTGACTCGTCCAAATTTGCTTATGATCTTAATGTTCTGTTTTCAAGGATCTGGAAGGCAAGATTATCGTGGACGAGCTGAGACAGGAAGTGATCAGCTCAAACAGCAAGGCCGAGCCACCACAGTGTACTTGTCTGGCGTGGTCTGCTGACGGACAGGTGAGAATCTTTCAGTCACATGACATGTTTGTCTCCCTGGTGATTATACCCATTCACTTTTAACTCTGATTTAAATGCTGACAGTCCTGCAAATATGAGGGGACTTTTAACATGCAGTCATGTGACCCGTCACGGTTCCTCTACTGACCTCTTTTCTCTTTGTCCAGACCCTCTTCGCTGGCTACACCGACAACAACATCAGAGTGTGGCAAGTCACTATCGGAACTCGATAAGAACTTTGCATCAAAGAACGTTTGAATAAAAGACACTTTGAAAATTTGAACGTGTCGTACCTTCTGGTGATTCATGGATTTCTTTTTTTTTCACTGCAGCTTAAAACATGATTTCTTGTTCAATTTTTGACATTAATTTAATCGGGATTGTTTTGCACTTCAGAATAATAAAAACGCATGAAGGAGTTTCCTTTTTATCTTGACATTTGTTTGTATGACATGTTCATGTCAGTTTTATGAAAGTCTTTTCGGTTAATGCAAGTCTATCCAAGTTGTTATGAAGGACCAGGTGAGCCTGTCAAAGAGAGATGTCACAATATCGAGTCAATTCTAGGCTCAGTGGGTTATTCTACTGAAACTTAAAAGTAAATTGTTAACTGTTGCCTCTTTTTCATTGAGTTGCCCAATGGATAGTGAAGTAGATTACGGCACCAATATGGATACTTTTTTTTTTATCTAAACAATGTTAGTGGGAGATTGTTAATGCTATGAAGTTGTGTACATGTGTTTTATATTCTGTAGTTAAAACATTTTAAAGGACATCTCTTGCTGCTCGGAGTTAAAAGTGGGCATGAGTAACTTTTGGGGGGGGAGGGGGATGGCATTAAACTTGTGTAATTTATCGGGTCGAAAAAACCCTAAAGTTCAGCCCACGCAAGACCCCTTGCAGTTTGCCTACCAGCCCACGGTTTGTGTGGAAGATGCCATCTTTGGAGCTGTACACCTTAAAGACCAAAGTAGCTGGTCTTGGACTTGGGCAGGTCCAGAACAAAGCCACGTCCAGTGTCCATCAGAGGTGACGAGGTGGAGAGAGTTGATAACCATAAGTACCTGGGTGTGTGGCTGGACAGTAAACTGGTCCTGCAACACAGACCATGTATATAAGAACGTTCAGAGTAGACTGTACTTTCTGAGGAGGCTCCGGTCATTTAACATCTGCATGTGCTAGTCAGTGGTGGCCAGTGTCCTGTTCTATGCTGTGGTGTGTTGGGGTGGGAATGTGTCAAAGAGGAGTGTCAACAGGTTGGACAGAAAGGCTGGTTCTGTGGTTGAAGCTGGACTCACTGGTGACAGTTGAAGAGAGATCACTGGACAAACTACTGTCCATCATGGATGATGACAGTCAACCTCTCAGCACTGTCATCAGTGAGCAGAGAAGCAGATGCAACACTAACAGACTCAGGGACTCGTTCATTCCTCGTGCTATTAGATTGTATAATTCTGCGTTTAGGGGCAGGAGTGGAGTGAAAATATGATATTCAATGTTAATCTTAAATTCATGCTAATCTTATTTTTATTTGATCCATGTTCTATATCTTTAGAGCACACTTTCTTTTTATTGCGCTTTGTTCTTGTTCTTTATGAATTTATCGCCTAAAAAGTTTATCAAAAATGTGTCCTTTCGGCCACCGTCACCATTGGAACGGTATCCTAGCGACCACTATGCTGCGTTCATGCGACAAACATTCTAGACACTTGAGTAAATGCGGATTTGGAGATTTCATTACGACATTTGAATCCGGGAAAGCGTTTATTTTTTTGGCTTTATTCCGTCAAACGTTTTCCTCGAGGTCTTTGATGTCGCTCCGTCCAGTCGTGTCTTCAAATAACAATAAAAGCTGCTTCGCGTTCGTGCATCGACACCAAACCCTGGCATCTGTGCGAGGTGTTTGAAGTTGCGACGGAGAGTCTTTTTTTGTTTCTTTTATTTTCCAGCTTCCAGGAGGAAACAAGATGGAAGAGTTTCGTCGTATTTACGTGGAGAAAACTCTGGCGCTCATAAAACCTGACGTGGTCTCGATGAGTGACGAGATTGAAGACGTCATTCTCAGCTTCGGCTTCACCATCTTGCAGGTCTGGTGTCTCCCAAAAATGTGAAGTAAAATAGGGTTTAAAATAGTGTATTGTGCTTTGACAGAAGAGGAAACTCCAGCTCACTCCAGAGCAGTGCAGCGATTTCTATTCGCAACAATATGGGAAACTCTTCTTTTCAAGCCTGACGTCCTACATGAGCTCGGGGCCCATCATCGCTCTGTCTCTGGCTCGAGAAGACGCAGTGGATCACTGGAGGTCTGTCATTGGACCTGCGAGTAGTGTCAACGATCCAGCCTCCGATCCTGACTGGTGAGAGGATCACAAGAGAGAACTTTTTTTTTTTAAACAAAGAATTAAGTTATAATCCATTAAATTGACACAATACTCTTAAACGTATTACTTTGAAAAGAAAAAAACTATTAATTCCAAATCCGGCAAATACAGATCACTTTTTGGATGCATATTTTCTGTCTTTTTTTAAATTTAAACGGATACTTAAATAAAATATATTTATGAATCCCAAGTTAGGAAATTGCAGATCCTTTTTGGATGCATATGTTCTTTCCATTATTTTTTCTTTATTTTATCATTTTATTAAAATATGTTTGCTTCAATGGAATACAACAGCCTTTATAATGAAATATTTTTGACAAGCTATGTTTACTTTTGTGTTAGGAAATTGCTGCACACTTTTAGGAATCTTATTTTAATAATGCAGATATTTTACAAAAAACAAAACATTTTATGAATTCCAATCGGGACATTTCAGCTCTCTTTTTTCGGATGCTTAATTTTATTAAAATTGGTTTGCTTGGAAAGTAATATGAAACCATTAATAATGCTGTCATTTTCTGCTTATTCTTTACCTTTCGGCTGCTCCCTTCAGGGGTCACCACAGCGAATCGACCTCCTCCATCTAACCGTGTTATCTGTATACCCCTCTCTCACACCAACCATCTTCATGTCTTCCTCTTTTTATAATCCATGCGTTGGTTTCTTCTCGTTTAGACTATTGTAACAAATTATTTTCATGTCTTAACAAGAAGGAGGTGTCTCGCCTGCAGTTAATACAAAACTCTTCAGCGAGAATTCTGAACAGCTCTAGTAGAAGAACTCACATTTCCCCGATCCTTAAAACTCTTACCTGGCTTCCAGTTTCTTTCAGGATCAATTTTTAAATTCTGGTTCTTTCAGAACTATTCATGGTCAGGCTCCTCCTTACATCACTGATCTGATCCAGCCTTACACCCCAGCTCGGGCTCTGAGGTCTGTGGATCAGAATCTACTGATGGTTCCAAGCACACGGTTCAGGACCAGAGGAGAGAAATCCTTCCAGTCTGTTGCTCCTAAGCTTTGGAACGATCTTCCTCTCTCTTTGCACTTGATGGATCTACTGACTCCTTTAAGAAACATCTTAAGACATTTTTATTTGTGCTTTTCCCTGATTTTCTGGGACACCTGTGTTTGTCTTATGTTTCTTGACCTTTTAAAGCAGGGGTCTCCAAACCGGTCCTCAAAGGGCCGGGGTGGTGCAGGTTTTTGTTCCAACCGATAAAGAGCCCCCCCCCCCCCCTTAATCCAATCAGGTGTCATGGAGTGTAATCAGTTGATTGTCAGTCTGGTGTTGCTTGTTTAAGCTGAAACCTCATTGGTTAAACTGTACATGCTTGATCGGTTGGAACAAAAACCTGCACCACCCCGGCCCTTTGAGGACCGGTTTGGAGACCCCTGTTTTAAAGTATATATATATATATCAGTTTTATATTGTTTTTGATGGTTAAAGCGCTTTGTGAACCTGGTCTAGAAAGACACTTTACAAATAACCTTTACTTTACTTTACTTACTTCTTTCACTACATCCATAAACATTATCTTTGGTCTTCCGCTAGACCTCCTGCCTGGCAGTTCCAACCCCAGCATCCTTCTACCAATATACTCATTATCCCTCCTCTGTACACGACCAAACCATCTCCTTCTCTCTGACCTTATCTCCCAAACATCTAACATGTGCTGTTCCTCTCATTGACTCCATCTTCGTCACTCCCAAAGAGAACCTCAACATCTCCATCTTTCTTACCTCCAGCTTTTCTTCCTGCCCTTTCCTCAGTGCCACAGTCTCTAGACCATACAGCATGGCTGGTCTCATCACTGTCTTGTAGATCTTTCCTTTCTTTCTGGCTGATACTCTTTTATCAAACATTTCCCCCGGTCACTTTTCTCCACCCATTCCACCCAGCTTGAGCACGTTTCTTCATCTCTTTTCCACCATCTCTACTGCTCTGGACTGCTGATGTTAAATACTTAAAATCCTTCACCTTCTTCATCTCTACTCCCTGTAGCCTCATGGTTCCTCTTGGGTTCCTCTCATTCACACACATGTATATTCTGTCCTGCTGCGACTCACCTTCATTCCTCTCCTTTTTAGAGCATATTTCCACCTCTCCAGCTTTTCCTAAACCTGGTCTCTTATATTGCAGATATTTAATGTTAATCATATTAATATTAAAATAAACTTTATTAATACGGAAAAAGGAAATTGCCGCTCCCTTTTGATGATGTCGGCTGACTCGGGTCAATTCACTGTTCTGGTTCTCTTGGATCTGTCCTCAGCCTTTGACACAGTTGATCACCAGATCCTACTGAGAAGACTGGGGGAGGAAGTGGGACTGTCTGGTTCTGTGTTAGAATGGTTCTCATCATACCCTTCTGGGCGCAGTTTCATTGTATTTGCCAATCAAATAAGGTCTAAAATAGCAGGTCTGAATCTGGTTATTGAGTCCGATGATAAGGTGCCAGGATTGAGTCAGTACTTGGGTGACTTAGGTCAGTCTGTCAAACTGAGAAACCTGGGTGTTGTATTTGATAAAGACATGACTCTAGTACAACACTGCAGAAAACTGACCAGAAACTGTTTCCTTCAGTGCATCTGTTGTGTGGAGTCCCTCAAGGTTGTGTTCTGGGTCCTTTTTTTATTTTTGCTGTACTTTATTCCCTTTACAAGCTATAGGCTTTGGAATGATCTTCCTCTTCCTCTGTGTTTGGTGGATCTACTGACCCCTTCAAGAAACAGCTTTTCCTCCACCTGGTCTCTTATAATGCAGATATTTAAGGTTAATCATATTAACATTAATATAAACTTTATTAATCCTGAATTAGGAAATTGCAGCTTCCTTTTTTGATTCATATCTTTTTTTATTTTATTAATTTGATTGAAATGTGTATGCTTCAAAATGACAGCATTAAAAATGCAGATGTTTGAGTTATATTTAAAAAAGAAAAACATTTTTAATCCCAAAGTAGAGCACAACTTTTGGGATGTTTTTTTTTGTCCTGCAACATGCTGTTCTAATTGCAACATGCTGTTCTAATTTTCAATTCAAATTTTGTGCACGTGCAGTTTAAGGGCCAAGTATGGAACCACAGATCTGAAAAATGGCCTCCATGGCAGTGAGTCCCTCGTGGCAGCAGAGCAGGAGCTCAAATTCATGTTTCCAAACAGTAAGAAGCAAAGCTGGTGACCAAATGTTCTGGAATCAACTTTTCACTTCTGCTTGTACTTTCCCTGCAGCTACACTTGAGTCATTCGTAACAAACGAGGACGCCGAAGAATACTTGAGCAAATTTGTGAATCCGACGTTGATAGACGGACTCACTGAGCTCTGTAAACACAAGCCAATCAACGACTGTGTACGTATCAATATAATAATGTCGTTTTATTCATTGAGGTTCTTATCGTCTTTCATCTGATTTTTTTTTTGCTCCCGATAGCTTTGGCTCGCAGACTGGCTGCTCGAACACAATCCAAACCACCCGCGTGCAATTCGTGGGAATGTCAGGAAGTAGAATTAAAGTGAAGTAAAAGAAAGGTCTCCTCTTTTGTTAAAGGAAGGTTTTTGTCCATTTAAAAATATATATTTTATTTCAATTAACTTAAGAAGTTTATCTTATTTGCGATATAAACGTGGGTCAATCCTAGCGTTGGGTACCGAACTTTGGTTCTTAGTATGGTATATTCCCGGTGCTAAGTTTCGGTACCTACGTGTGATTCAAGCTTGAAAATGTGACAATAAAAGTGAACATTAGATTATATATAGTATAGTGAAGTGTCATTAGTCTAATAGTAAATTATTCTTAATTTGTAGTGGAAATTTACCAAAGCTTAAAAAAATGTTGCTTAACATACGTACTACGTGTAATATTATTTTATTTTCTTAGAATTTATCTTGTGAAATTGGTATCTTAAAAAAAAAATGTTGTTCCGGAATCCATATCGAAGTGAAAGTATCGGTTTCAGAAGCGTTGTCGGACATTTTGGATCGATACGAAGTCTAGTCAATCCTAAGCGCTATACAAATAAAAATGACTTACTTACTTACTTTTTGTAAAACGCATCAATATAACTTGGTCTGATCCCAAAATAAAGGTCCTGTTTGATAAAGTAATGAATTTATTCCTTTAGTAAAAACTCTTCCGTCAGGTCTTGTAATCTATTGAAGATGGTAACATTGTAAATTATCCACCTCTGGTTTGTAATATTTTTTTATATAAGTAATACGTCGTGAAACGTACTGATTTTAGATCAAAAAATGTGATTTTATAAATTCACGAATGTAAAAAAAGGCGCTTTCATTAACATATACAGTTGCTGCAAAAGTGTAACATCCTGCAGCACCTGGACAAGTCAGGATCCTACACAGCAGGTCAAGCTGGGGAGACACCTCAAGGATGTGTTGTCTCTCCTCTGCCTTTCTCCCTGAACACCAACAGCCGCACATCAACTCATCTCTATGTCAAGCTCCTCAAGTTTGTGGATCGACTGGTGAAGAAGACGGTGGAGATG
The DNA here is from genome assembly GCF_982586985.1 of Callionymus lyra. Lineage (NCBI taxonomy): Eukaryota > Metazoa > Chordata > Actinopteri > Syngnathiformes > Callionymidae > Callionymus > Callionymus lyra. The sequence goes on from NC_141826.1 coordinate 16,865,701, forward strand.
ACCGTGGACTATCGGAGAGTTGCGGCCAAACCCTCTCATCATCAACGGCTCCACGGTCAACATCGTGGAGTTTCTTCACAGGAGATCTGAAGATGAACATCGGTCTCATCGTTTGGAAGGTCCAGAAGCGGATGTACATCCTGCGACAGTTGAAGAAATCCCACCTTCCACGGATAAATCGGGTGCAGTTTTACACTTCCATTGTGGAGTCTATCATCGTCATCATCTCCTCCATCACCGTGTGGTACTCTAGTGCAACAGTTACAGGCCCGAACAGACTGCAGCGGATTATCCGTTTTGCTTAGAAGGTGATTGGCTGCCATCTTCCATCTCTACAGGAACTGTATGTCACCAGGAAATGGAGGCAGGATCGTAGCTGACCCCTCTCTTAGCTTTGGAACGATCTTTCTTTCCCCTTTTTCGCTCCTTTAAGAAACATCTTAAGACGTTTTTATTTGTTCAGGCTTTTCTTTGATTTTCTGGAACTCCTGTTGGGTTATCAGTTTTATCTTTATCTTTAAAGTATATACTTAATTGAATATTGTTTTGATTGTTTAAGCGCTTTCTGACCCTGGTCTGGAAAAGCGCTCTACAAATAAAAATTACTTACTAACTTACTTACTCTCACTCGGGACACCCCCTTTTCCAACCACTCCGCCTCAGGCAGGACTAAGATCTATATGGACCAGAAAATCCCGATTCAATAACTCTCACTACTCTGTTGTTCGGATCATGAATATTGTTTAGTTAAATTTAATGTATTTTATTTTTAGTAAGAATTCATTATTAATGTAAATGCAATTTTATCGTAATATCTCTTGTTCTATTTGAGGTTATTGTATGTTTTTTTTTTATCTCCTTTATTTCATTCACATTTTATATTCTGTAATGCCACAACATTAAAACTTTTTTTTTTTTAGTTTTCTAAACTAAAAACCGGAATTACAGTCACTTCCTGTGTCAGAGGGCGCTGCGAATTCATCCGCCTCTCTGATTGGACAAGACGATGATTTTTCAGTGTCGGTCGACCAATCAAAACGCTTCTTGTTCAGCTGCGTCGCCTGCCCTCCGCGTGTATAAACCACGAGTTCTGGAAGAATCCATCTTAAAGTGAGCTCAGTGTCGCCGGTGTGCAGGCACGTGTACTCCCTCGTTTTCTTTGCCATTTGTGTCAAGTAAGTTTCTCTTTTTTACATGACTATTGCTGCAAAAAAGTTTTCAATGGAAACGACGAAAGAAAATGTCATTTTGTTCTGTAAGAAGATATAGTTTGAGGACTTTTCTTTTAAATCAACCAAAATATAGCCATTTCTTTATTAGTTTAAGTGGATTATATTTCAATGTTAAATGCTTTTATATATGGTGAATATATTCGCTTGATCTTAAGAACCAAAAAAGGTGAAGATCGTGTAGACTTGTACTGTTAAAGATGTGCTGTTTTCTTCTCGTATGTCACTCCTGTGTTTTCTCCTCTTATGTCATTTAACGTCATATATCTCGTCTTGTTTTGTAGTAAAATGTCGGAGGCCGAACAGCAGCACGTGGGAACATCGGAAAATGGCCACGAAAACTGCGCCAACATCTGCCAAAAGTTCCCTAAAGCTGGTTCAGATGGAGACGAACTCAAAGAGGAGGAGGATGCAGGGTAAGACCAGTGCGACCCATTTTATATATAGATCGAGTCAAGTCGCTGGTTGTCATGTGTACAGCTCGCCCGGTGATTAAAATAAGCATGTATTAGCTGAATTTAAGTGAATGAAAAACTTTTTACTGAGGGCAACCTGACCAGTGTAAGTTTGAATCCCACTTGAACTGTTTTCTCAGACGTCCATTTTGTCTTTTAGGTCTTGAACCTGCTAACCTCAAGCTGAAGACCAACCATATTGGCCACTAAACACTCTCCTGATGGTTCTCTGTGTGCATCCGGTGGAAAGGTAAAGACGTCAACATCTGTTCTACAAACATGTTCATGAGTTGGTAAAAGTATGTAATAAAGTGCTGGTTCAGCAGTGATGTCAACATAATCTTTATCTGTTTATCATTGATGATAAAAGAGGCTGTTTCTGAGTGTTACCTGCACTGTTACTAGATTAGTGTTCATTTGAACTGTAACTTTATGATGAATGTCGTGAAACTAAATGGATTATTTCCTCGCTGTAGGACGGACAAGCCATGTTGTGGGACCTGAACGAGGGCAAGCATCTCTACATCCTGGACAGTGGCGACAACATCAACGCCTTCTGCTTCAGCGCCAACGTTGGAAGATTATAATGGAAAACATGGGTCACGGTATCTGGCGTGGTCTGCTGACGTACAGGTGAGAATCTTTATCAGTCACATGACATGTTTGTCTCCCTGGTGATTATACCCATTCACTTTTAACTCTGATGTAAATGCTGACAGTCCTGCAAATATGAGGGGACTTTTAAGATGCAGTCATGTGACCGTCACGGTTCCTCTACTGACCTCTTTTCTCTTTGTCCAGACCCTCTTCGCTGGACTAGATGTTTCGCACAATATGGAGACGTCTTCAGGATGAGGGTCACTCTTGAGTGGGTGTCCTGCGTGCGCTTCTCCCCCAACAGCAACAACCCCATCATCGTCTCTTGTGGCTGGGACAAGATGGTCAAGGTGAGTCTCTGGTGATGCACTCTTGTTTCTACAGCTCGCCTGATGATTTCAAACATGTATTAGCTTCATATTTCAAGTGAATGAAAAACCTTTTGCTGAGGGCAACTTTTCTAGTTTAAATTTGAATCCCACTTGAACTGTTTTCTCAGTCGGCCATCTTGTCTTTTAGGTCTTGAACCTGTGCACCTCAAGCTGAAGACCAACCATATTGGCCACTAAACGGAACCATCAGGAGAGACTGTCACTGTGTGCATCTGGTGGAAAGGTAAAGACGTCAACATCTGTTGTACAAACATGTTCATGAGTTAGTAATGGTATGTAGTGCTGGTTCTGCATTGATGTCAACATAATCTTTATCTGTTTATCATTGATGATAAAAGAGGCTGTTTCTGAGTGTTACCTGCACTGTTACTAGATTAGTGTTCATTTGAACTGTAACTTTATGATGAATGTCGAACTTGAACGGATGATTTTCTCCCTGTAGGACGGACAAGCAACGTCAACCATCCATTTGAGCCCCTTTTTTGGACTCAGTTATTTGAACTTCTAGATGAGATGTCTCCCACAATATGGAGGTGTCTTCAGGAAGAGGGTCACTCTAAGTGGGTTTCCTGTGTGAGGAACCCCATCATCGTCTCTTGTGGCTGGGACAAGATGGTCAAGGTTAGTCACTGGTTTCTCACTCTTGTCGTTTCTACAGCTCGCCTGATGATTTCAATCATGTATTAGCTTCATATTTCTAGTGAATGAAAAACTTTTTGCTGAGGGCAACTTTTATTTTAAGTTTAAGTTTGAATCCCACTTGAACTGTTTTCTCAGTCGTCCATCTTGTCTTTTAGGTCTGGAATCTTGCTAACCGCAAGCTGAAGACCAACCATATTGGCCACTACACACAGTGACCATCATGGCTCTCTGTGTGCATCTGGTGGAAAGGTAAAGACGTCAACATCTGTTCTACAATCATGTGCATGAGTTGGTAAAAGTATGTAGTGCTGGTTCTGCAGTGATGTCAACATAATCTTTATCTGTTTATCATTGATGATAAAAGAGGCTGTTTCTGAGTGTTACCTGCACTGTTACATGATTAGTGTTCATTTGAACTGTAACCTTAGGATAAACTTCGTAAAACTAAATTGATTATTTCCTCGCTGTAGGACGGACAAGCCATGTTGTGGGACCTGAATGAGGGCAAGCACCTCTACACCCTGGACAGTGGCGACACCAAGGCCCTCTGTTTCAGCCCCAGCGTTAGAAGATTATAATAAAAAAACCTAGGTCACTGTCTGGCGTGGTCTGCTGACGGACAGGTGAGAATCTTTATCAGGCACATGACATGTTTGATTCCCTGGTGATTATACCCATTCACTTTTAACTCTGATGTAAATGCTGACAGTCCTGCAAATATGAGGGGACTTTTAAGATGCAGTCATGTGACCCGTCACGGTTCCTTTACTGACCTCTTTTCTCTTTGTCCAGACCCTCTTCGCTGGCTACACCGACAACCACATAAAAGTGTGGCAGGTCACTATCGGAACACGATAAGAACTTTGCATCAAAGAACGTCTGAATAAAAGACTTTAAAAAAAATAACTGTGGCATTATGTGATTATCGCTGACTATTTGTTTTTTTTCTGGGGGTTTTTTGGTTGTTTTTTTTTTAACTTGTGAAATAAAGTTTCTTTAAACATTTTAATGCAAGCACAGCATCCAAGATCTGAGAATGTCAAGTCGCCTGTATGGGTTTTGGTTGTCCCAAAATTATCTGTTAAGATTTTACATTATATTAAACTATGTTGGCTGTTGCATACGTTTTAATTTGCCCAATGGGTAGTAGTTTAGAAATTCAGTTTAACAACTAAGCCTTTGCATTTTCTATTGTTGCTGGGGATCAATAAAGTAAGCGGAGAGTTAAAGTTTTATCTAAAAATTGTGTTCAGTTAAGGGTTAACTCATTGCCTTTTTTAATGTTAAATCCACTTTTATAAGGGTCCCACCAATAGTTTTAGCAAAACAATGAGTGTGATCACAAGATAAAGTTCATGATTGAAGTAATGTTTCTCATGTTTAACATCTTCCAATAATTTGAAAGACCTTAACACTAAATCATCTATTTGTCTGGACCTAGTAATATGTAGTGAAATGGTGATGTATCGAAATCTGATTTAATAACTATCCTTAACGTGCATAGCCGGTTCAAAAATGGAAAAGTGGATTAAAAGTAGATAAACTTATTTTTCCTAGATGGGTGGTAATGTTGGATGTAAGAAGCTGCTGTTTATGGTTGGGTGTGGTTAATCCTGAGCAATTTATGTCGATGTTCCTTCCCTACAAACACTTTAAGTTGTTTTATGTAAATAAATAAGTAATTATTATTAAAATAACGGGATTACAGTTTCTTCCTGTGTTAAGGGGCGTTACAAAAATCGTTCGCCTCGCCTGATTGGACAACGCGGTGATTTGCAGCGTCGCTCGACCAATCGCGAAGCTTCTTCTACAGCTGCGTCGTGTGCTCTCCGCCGGTGATAGAAAACCACGAGTGGTGCTCCGGCGGAAGAATCCATCTTAAAGTGAGAGCTCTCCGGCGGTGTCACCAGCGAGCAGGCCCGTGTACTCCCCCGGCGTCGTTTTCTTTGCTATTTGTGTCAAGTAAGTGTCGAATTCTCTTTTTTTTTAATGCGACTATTTCTGAGGAAAAAAATCGAGAACTTTTCATTGTAAACGACGACGGGGGGGAAAAGCGTTCGGCCGCCTCGGCCTCACGGTTACGTAACATAAAAGTCGGGATAAAGTGGGAAGGATTGGCCTTTAAACTAAACCCTGGATGCAAATTCGTTAATTATTAGTAAAATTGGATTATATTGCAATGTGATAAATCACTTTAAAGGTGTTTTTATAGTGAGAATTCCCTTGATCCTGCGGGCCAAAATGGTGGCGATCGTATCACCAGTGTAAACCGGTACTATTAAAGATGGCGGTGTAGCGACGATTTTTTTTTCTCCTCCTCATCTCTTATACTTAACGTAACGTCGTCTTATCATCGTCGTGTGTTTTGTAGCAAAAATCCCCAAAAAATGTCGGAGGTCGAGCAGCAGTACATGGAAACGTCGGAAAATGGCCACGAAGACGTCGACGACTTGAATGGAGCCGCCGACGTCAAGGAGGAGGATAACGGCGCCGACATCGACGAGACTTCCCAGAACGGGGGTTCGGAGGGAAACCAAATCGACGCCAGCAAAGGCGAGGAGGATGCAGGGTGAGTCCAGTGCGACCCATTTTTTTTTTTAGTCCTGTGTGAGAGGTTTTCCATGTTTCTTTGTTCATCCGGCCTTTGTTGGCGCCATGTGCAGAGTGGAGGGGGGAGGGGTGCCGGCCGCCATTGATGCTATCGTGCTTAACATGATCGAGTGGAATCATTTCCTATCGCTTAGGTTTCGTTTCAGATTACATTTTCCCCCTAAAAACGATTGCTTGATCGCTGTAAAGAAAAATCTACTTGTGGAAACGGTTAAGGATCACCCTGTATTCTTATTCATCCTTGTTAACAATCCACCATTTTATTCTACGCTTACATTCACCATTTTATTGACACAATCGCACATCCATCTAAGAAATGTATAGTATTTTTTTTTTGTGCGTTATCTAAATCTTTATCTCATTTCTAGAAAAATGTTTGTTGGTGGCCTCAGCTGGGACACGAGCAAGAAGGATCTCAAGGATTACTTCTCCAAATTCGGCGAGGTGACGGACTGCACCATCAAGATGGACCAGCAGTCCGGCCGCTCAAGGGGCTTCGGTTTCATCTTGTTCAAAGACCCCGCCAGCGTCGACAAGGTGAATAAAGCTTCGTGGTTAGTCGTTCAATTTTTTTTAGTCTCCATCGATTCTCAACATCCATAATGCGTTTCAAGGTTCTCGAACGAAAAGAGCATCGGCTGGACGGGCGGCAGATCGACCCAAAGAAGGCAATGGCCATGAAGCGGGAACCAATTAAGAAGATCTTTGTTGGTGGAATTAATCCAGAGACTTCTAAGGAGGTGATCGAGGAGTACTTTGGGCAGTTTGGAGAGGTACGTGATCGTAATCGTGTGATGTTCTTTTTGTTAAAGTTTGCTCATAAATCCGTTTGTCTCCTTAGATTGAGGGAATTGAGCTTCCTCAAGACTCAAAGACAGAAAAAAGAAGAGGATTTGTGTTCATCACGTACAAGGAGGAGGCGGATGCCAAGAAAGTTATGGAAAAGAAGTTTCACACAGTCAGTGGAAGCAAGGTAACTAGCTAAACATGACTCGACGGTAGCTGCTTGAATATAGTCAAAATTGTAAAATGTGGTTGTTTTTTTACCCTAGTGTGAAATCAAACAAGCCCAGCCCAAAGAGCTCTACCAGCAGCAGCAGTACGGTGCCCGTCCATTTGGAGGACGTGGTAGGGGTCGTCCAGGTAAGCACTTTAATAGAAAGCCACTCTGTCCAAAAACAACCCCCTGCTGTTACTTACTCAGATTGGAGTGAATCAAAAGTGGTGACATAGGTTTGTTTTTAGGCCCTGGTCAGAACTGGAATCCAGGCTACAACAACTACTGGCAACAGGGATACAACCAGAACTACGGCTATGGACAAAACTACGGATATGGTGGCGGCTATGGCAACTATGACTACGCTTATTGCGGCTATGGGGGTGGCTACGATTACAGTAAGCGATAAGTGCCCCCAGGGAAAACAAATGAGAGAAACTTTATTTTCTTGGTCCTCCTTGTTGTACAGAAGAACTCAGTCCCTTTTTCTCTTGTCCTCCAGACCAGGGCAATACAGGCTATGGGAAAACTCCAAGACGTGGAGGCCACCAGAATAGCTACAAGCCATACTGATCACACGTAGTGCAGGTATGCATTTTTGCATCATCCGTGGTAGTATGAGAACATAGCTGTAACCATTGGTGCCTTTTTTGACCCCCAAAGATCTCATTTACTATATTTCCATTGAGCATTTCTATGGGGTTAGAATAGGCCTTGTGTGATCATTAAGGATGGAACCATTCCACCTGTCAGCCATCTGAAGATGCATCTCTACAAACACTACTTGATCAATAAGGGTTGAGTTGGTGGTGGTTGAGAACCGAGTCTTGGACAGTTACACCTTTCACCAGGGTGCTAGGTGTAACAGTTTCCGGTCATGTCCCTCCCGTCCCCGACCCCACTTCCCTACAAAGGAGTGTGTCCATTCACCCGACTTGTCAAAATCATTCATGCACCTGTCTGTCTCTGTGTAACTGCATGCCATATTTGGTCTATTCCCAGTAACGTTAAGCACCGTGTTTCTCTCTTAAGGTCTAAAGTAAATAAGAAAGAGGTCCATGGTCTGACCACAGCGAACATGGACTCTGGCTTTTCCTTTGGAGTTGGCAGAAATTTGGACTCATGCTCCATTTGTACAGATCAAGTGAGGAACTGGGAAAGCAAATGTCACTTTTCCACCTTTTTATTTTGTATTGTTTTTGTGTCCATTTACATTTCCAGTGATGGAAGTGTTATTTTTACTGTACTTTTTGGTACCTCTTTGAATCTAATGTATTGTATGGTTGTATTTTTACATGTCTACTGGATTTACAGATGCGCAGGAGTAAGAGCTTCCAAAGCTCGCGAATAAAACGATTGCATTTTTTTTTTCCTTTTTTCGTTTGGTGTTTGTAGATCTTTAGTTTAAATCTCACATGCAGAGCGTTGGCTAAGAAAAAATGCATGGCTTCGGAGTGTGGTGAAGTTGGATGAGGGATTTGACTAATCACGAGTTCTTTGTAAGCTTGTCAATGAATGTGTGCAGATGGACCAGTAGACGGTGACAACCAGCATTATTTGTTTGTTTTTTGCTTATTCCCCCCATGTTTGCATTTTTAAGTGCTTTACTAGTGTTAACCATACATACGCAAGCCTGTTTATTGTAAGAGGGCACCTCCCTTCTCACTGGAAACTCATTCCTCTAGTGTCTTGGTCAAATTGGTAGAAATAAACTTTTGATTTATATTACAAATGGATCTTTTTGTTATTATTTGTAAAGGTAAATGTTAAATGAAATTGTACTGTTAAAATGGCTTGCTTGTCTTGTTAATGTTAATTTTCAATGAACTTCCAGTGTCCGATGAAAACAAGGGAACAAGTATTTCACGCGTTTCTGTCCGACCCCCCGGACGGGAGTTGTTTACCTGGTCACGTTTCTGTTGATGTGCACTGGCGTTAGCTTGTGGTGTGGTAAGTGTGAACCTGACTTGTGCTGTAGACTTCAGAAGAAAGAACTTGAGCGTTTATCTGGGATAAAAACTCGCGGCAATTACGGATTAGAAATAGTTCAAATGCTTTATTAAAGCTCTCACATCTCGAGGCGGTCATTGTTATCCTCATTCACTTTCCAGTTGAACTGACCTCCGGAGTGGTGGACCCAACGCTGCATGGGGGAATTCTCTACACCAAATTTGTAGTGTTTGATGCTTTCCACTAGGAGTCACTGTTGTCTAAATGGGAACCTGTGATGCCAAATGAAAAAATATGAACGTGTTTATGATCTGCTGGGATATGAAGTATAGATATTTATTTCTCTACCTCTTGAACATCATGAATGTGACCATCTGACAATGTCTGATGCCATTAAAACTTTTCTACAGGTTTGACAAACCTCTTTAGATGTCGTCTTTTTCACACGGAGTCTTCTATATCTGAGAGGAGATGTTGGAACTGTTCAAGAGTATATTCCTGATAAAAGAATGCGTGTTTAAAAGATTCTGTACCTGCTAGGATGCGGTCGATGCACTGTGCGACAAGTTCGGCGTCTTCCATGCTGAAGCACATTGGGGGTTTAAATTTCACTACGTTCTCCCAAGGTCCGTCTGTGCTGACACAGATCCGATCTTCCTCTTTCAACCTATCCAATGTGGTAAATTTTGGAATTAAACATCAAACGCATTGACAGCTCAACAACCGAAACGTACAAACCTCTTCACGACCTGTCCAGCAGCTGCCGTCGCCGGTGTCCTTTCCACTCTGTCGTACACCAGCTCGATTCCAAGAAATAGACCCACGCCCCTGATTTGCATATTCAAGGGATAATCTTAATTTGTAGACAAGATTCAACAGTTCAAAGTCCTGCTTGCTTGCACGGTCTTTGGCGTTGAGGAATGTAAAGGAATTCTGGCCATGTCGTTTCCAAACAGACTTCCATTAAAATATTGCTTTCTATTGGAAGCCCAAACACAAATTATGTAATTATTGATTTAAATCTTCAGCTATTGTTAATAAAGGCGACTAGTAACTTGAATAAGGTCGTTGATTCCTAAGTCATTACTTGTCGTCTTCTGTGGTACAACAGAAGCTACTGCCTTGGTTGAGCTCATTTCTTTCATGGTTTTTACAAAGGTATTGATAAAATGATTGGCTAGTAGCTTTAAACTCTGTGTACTCTTCTGGCTACGTTGTTACTTAATAATTACCCACTAATTATAACTAATGTTTCAGTAATTACTTCTTTCCGAGACTTGAGCTCTTTCGGCTTCATTGGACAACTGTAAAATTGTTTCATAATTTTGGCTTTACCTTACGTCTCCAATGATTTGGTGCTTTGTCTTTAGCTGCATGAGCAACTTTTTAAGATGATCTCCAACTCGTGTAGCGTTCCCTCTCAGGTCTTCTTTGTCGATCACGTCTAAGACGGTGAGACCGATGGCACAGGAGACTGGTGTACCCCCAAACTGTATTGAGAAGAACTTACTTCATTAGATGACATTTTTACATATTGTGATTACAAACCGGTTTTTAAACTATGTATCTAAACTTAAGGCAAAGTGTCCATCAATTTTCTCGTATCCCATAATTTTAAAGGAACTATTTCCTGACCGACACTGGGCATTCAATGTGTGTCCTGCTCTGGACTCGTCCCTGTCACTCTTACTGTATTAAAGTACTCCACTCCGTTGGCGGTGAAAGCTCCTGCTATCTCTGCTGTCGTGGCCACGCATGATAAGGGGTGTCCATTACCCATGGGTTTTCCCATCGTGACTATATCCGGGCAGAAGTCCTCTCCTTGGAGCTGGAAAGCCCAAAAGTGACTTCCGACGCGACCAAACCCTGTCTGCACCTCGTCTGCTACGAACACTCCCCCAGCGGCACGAACATACCTGTGGATGTGCAGACGATGTTTTTATTTGTTCAGGCTTTTCCTTGATTTTCTGGTACTCCTGTTGTGTTATCAGTTTTATTTTGACCTTTTAAGTATATCATTTATTGAATATTGTTTTAATTGTTTAAGCGCTTTGTGACCCTGGTCCGGAAAAGCGCTATATAAATAACAATTACTTACTTTTCTACCTTTCCGAAATCCCTTAACTTGTACTTAAATGATAGTGTTTCAAGTTTGATGGATCTATACTTACTCTGCAACTTTCGGAGAGTATCCTTGTGGTAGAATAATCTGCCCTCCGACACTTGGCAATGATTCAGCAAAGAAGGCAGCGATCTATGATAAAAGAGGGTCAACATTTGGTCACGCACTTCCATGATTACAATAGTTTTTCTTTGACAAACTGGTTTTCGAACCTTCCGGCCTTTGCCGTGCACCTCCTCGATGAGGTCCTTTACGGTATCGGCGTACGCCCGAGCCGGATCCGGGTGATCTTCCCTGTATTCGCCTCTGTAGGTATCGGGAATAGGGGCCTTTTTGAGACGATAATAAAGTCAAGAGCGGCTTTTGATAAAGCTGTCATCCGTGTTAAACCCACCACGTGGACCCATTCTTTCTGCCCCGACAGTTTCCGGAACTTGTAGGGACTGATGTCGATGAGGGACGTGAGGTGACCGTGGTACGCGCTGTCGAATAAAAAAGTTGAGTTTGACTCGACCGGGGATTGTTTAACTCTTTAAAAAACCACTCACTGGTCGAGCACGATGACATCCTGGTGTTGGGTGAACTGCTGAGCTAAACGCAGGGCGAGATCGTTGGCCTCCGAACTGTCAAAAGGATCAAAGGTTAATCTTTATTACGTCAACCGTAAAGAGCAACTTTTTCTATCAAACACTCTACCCCGAGTTGACAAAGTAGAAGACGGACAGTTTCTTCGGCAGAGTCGCGGCCAGTCGCTCGGCGTACAGGATTATGTTATCGTGTAGGAACCTGGAGTTGGTGTTTAGAACTTCCATTTGTTCCACAGCTGCTCTGGTGACACTGGGATGGCTGTGTCCAACTGTAGGGGTCACACCGTGTTAATAAAGGAGGACAGTGTGTCACTGATACTTGGTTCCTCACCGTGCTGAACATTGCTGATGCAGTCCAAATACTGCTCTCCGTTCTCGTCGAACAGATACTGGCCCCGGGCCCTCAGGATCTTCACGGGGTCCTCCGAGTAGAAGAGTCTGCACGACTGCCTGCAGGAGAAGAAGAAGAAGAAACTCGCGTGTCAAAGAGAAGTCGAGACAGTTCAGGACGTTTCATTTTTAAAACTATACCCGACTAATCTCTTTCTCATGGACAGCGTGTCCTGTTTCGTGAACGTTTCTGCAGCCATGTCGGTTCCGAAAGTAGATAAAAGAAAATAAACTAACGGCGTGTTTGCGCATGCGTTAAAGGAAGTCATGTGGATTTTAAAAAAGTGTAACACAATGCATTATCTGTCCTGCTTTAGTCTTCATTTTTATTTCACGACATTAACGTTTTTTAAAACAAAAAATAAATAAATAAAATACGTATATAAATCCGCTTTACTTTAGTCGTCGATTCTGTCGCTTTATTTCGAGGTGCCCAACTATAGGGGTTGGGAATTTACCGAACTCGTTCAAAACATTTTAAAATGTATATTCGAATGCGTATACTTGTGTATTTATTCAGGGGGACACTACCGAGAGTACTCGCTTCAAATCTAACATATCGTAACTTAAATTTTACGCGGATTATTACCAAAGAGTCACGGACTCCTCCCCCCTGCATAATGGTACGGCCCATGCGGTATTTAAACGCGACGGCCGCAGCCTGGCAGTGGCCTGCGAGCAGCCTCGGTTGCTAAGGAACAGCAGAAAGCAGGTAATACACTGACACAGTTGTAGGACAACTAGCTTAGGAAATAAGCTGCGCAACCCCCCGGGCTAACGTTGCACATGTCCGGGGGACTAAGCCTGGATGTCGCATGGACCGGGACAACGGCAACGAGCTGCGGGTATCATTTAAACGAGTGAGGGGTAAAACAAAAATGGTGAAAAAACAAAAGCTAGAAGTAGCGACACTTGCTATCTGTGCTAGCTAATAAACGGGCTGCATCATGTTGCTGAGCTAGCTCGATAATGTCCTCTCTGCGTGGAGCCATAACTCCACAATAAAGTTATATTAAAGTAGTTGTCAAAGTTCATATTTGGTGTTGCATGTCTGGATCAGTTTCTCTTGTTTCCAGGGCAGGAAATGATCCACATTCATACCTCGAATTAATTCATTTTTTTATTAGCTGACACTTAACATTTAGGGTCGAATTGAATGGGTTTATTTCTCGATTCGTGTTTTTTTTTTTTTACTGGCACGATGCGAGGACTAGGACCAGCGTTCAAGTGGCCCCTGCTGACATGTGGATCTGCGTTAGCAATGCAGCATGTTTGTCTCATGGAGCCAAAGCCCTGGAGGCCACATCTGAGTGCTGACAGCAACTGTTCACCAGAGTCATTTCATTTCCTCCAGACCTTTGCCACCACTTTAGTCATTCAAACTTTTTTAAAGAAAAATAACCAATGAATCGACTACACGAGACACTCGTTTTTTTTTTTTTGTTTTGGTTTCAGTTCATGGCATACTTTGAATGAACGGTTAATGAGTCACTCGTAACTTCTGCTGCAAACTTTCAATCGTTATGTGTTGGTTTGAAATCTCAATGACATCCATTTCTTAAGTCTTATCTCAACATCTATGGTCACTTTTCATCCATCTCAGCGTTGAACCATGACATTCTTTGACTCTTTTATTCTCGGCACAAAACACGTTTTGACAGAAATGTCTTCCCCCAGGATTTCCTAATTGTTTTTTCTGCTTCCTTCACTCTATTAGTAAAAGTTTTTGGACCAAGTAAAAAAAAAAAAAAGTTCTCTTCCTCACTGAGAATGATGGAATGTGAAGGGTTTCTTTGTTCTGCGTCTCCACACATTCTCCTCCTTTGTGAGTGTGAACCCCTGCCTCTGTCTTTCATATGTGAATGAGACCCGAGCTCAGCCGGGGTGTAAAACACATTTAATCCAGCATTTTTTTTTTTTTTTAAATCTACAGGTTCTTAAGAAGCATTTTGTGTGTGTAAAATGTCACCCCGGCTGAAAACCTTTGAATCTTAACTTGTGAAATTTATCTGCAGATGGTGGCGAAGATGGCATGAAGAGGTGACACTGCAGAGCGTGCCAGGCATCATCTGACTTCAGCCTCTGCACTCCGCCATCATTCCGACCGCCTTCATGTCGAGCCCCGCGTCTCGGTTTCAACGATGGTGACGCTCATCACCGAGCAGCTCCGAAAGCAAAGTTTAGACGACTCGGGTCAACGGTCCTCACCCTTCCATACCAATGTGGTAAATACTTGAAACGTTTCTGTATAACATTAATTTTCGCTTCTTTATTTAAACTATAACTGTTTTTTTTTATCTCCACAAGTCGTTCCCACAGGTGGGGTCCAGTCCGACGGTTTCATGGAGTCCTCGCCAAACAACACAAGGTAAGATTAGTTCTTTATTCTTTAGTGAAGATGGCTTTTGTTGGCAGTTAATAGCAAAGCCTTTTGAAAACCTTCAAGTAAAGTTTGACTTGAAGTATATATTTTTGTGGCATTTACTCTTCACAAATGGTTTTCCACTACATCCTGTATGAATATTTCTTAGAATTATTTTCATTTAAAACTGTATTTTTTGTGTTTTCTAAATTTCTGACATATCTTAACCGTCATTACTTTTTAATTCTGAAATGATTTGTTCGACTGTGATCACAACAGTAACTTTGAGATTCTTTTTTATTTTTAAAATTTGAGCATATAACGATTTTCACAATAAAGCTTACACTGTAATAATCTATTTGGTCCTTTAGTCAAAGAGTCTTGATATATAAAATGACCCATTTATTTATCATAAGTAATAGTTATTTGTAAAGATATTTCTAGACCAGGGACACAAAACACTTTAACAAGGAAAAACAATACACAGTTAAAATATATACTTTAAAAGACGAAGACACATGAGACAAAACTTCAACCAAAAAACATGTATTTTCTTAAAACTTACCTGGAGTTTTCCAATGTCTGCTGTTTTACATCTCTTGCATCATTTCCATTCTTTCTTTTCTACTTCAAACACTTTTTACTACCTTAATGCATATTTAGATGTCCTGGTCATGTTAGTGCAAACAGTAATATCATATAAAATAATGTAATTAACATCAAATATAAACCCATCTTGGCAACTGATTTATTGATTAACTTGCTTTATAAATAATTTTCAGATGCCAAGTTATTGACTAATCCATCCTCCAAGCCTCCGAATGTCTCCTGCGGACACGACTCTCTGTGGACCTCGTACCACTTCGGAGAGCCGATCCAGAAACCCGAGGTCTCGCTCGCGCCCGAAGCGCTCCAAAGCTCCCCGCCGCCGCCCCCGCCCAAGCGCCAATGCAGGTCATTGTCGGTTCCGGAGGACCTGTCCCGATGTCGGTCCACCTGGCACCCCAGCGCGTTCAAGATCTGGACCCCGGTTAGATCCCGCTGTCAGAGCGGAAGCACTTCCAGTTCGGTGTCGGTCGCTAGCTCTTTCCCGCACTGTTGGCCCAGATCCTCCTTAAACTCCATCTCCCAGAATTCCTCGTCCAGTCCCACGTTCTGCAGCCTCGCGTTCTCCACCGACTCCCCGCTTCCGTGGGACAACTGTGACGCCCTCAACAGAGGCTGCTCCACGTCTCTGGCGACCCCCTCCACCTGCTCGTCGTCCCCGGCCCCCACGACCTCCCGGTCGGCGCCACAGCGCCGCTTCTCCCTGTCGCCCTTGCACATGCAGTCCATGGGGTTCATGTCCCATCAAACCTCTTTAAAAGTCTCCTCCTCTTCCGGCGCGGAGCCGCACGCTCTCTCGCCGTCGCCCAGCTCGGCGTGCAGCACGCCGTCGTCCTCTCGGCGAGGCCTTCACCCCGCGCTTCCTCGCTGCCACTCGCAGCCGTGCGACCTGCGCAAACCTCGCTTGAAACGGAGGCGCGACTCGGAGTGTCTTCCTGTCGCCAGGCCGGTCCTTAACTTCAGCAAAATGAAACAGGTGAGCGTCAAATTTGTCAATGAATCTGTACTCACAAACTACAGTGGTTTATTGCGAGGGTTAGGGTCCGAAACGCCCCAGCATTAAATGAAATCCAGTAGAGACCATTCAATTTTATTTAAAGTGTCAAGTTGACTATAGTTGATTAAGGAAAAACAGATCCCAGCAATTCAAAAATGAGCAAGAGGCGAAACACTGTACAGTGAGCTATGGCGAGGAAAAACTTACTTTTAGAAGGCAGAAACCTCGAGCAGAACCTGACTCATTGTTGACGGCCTCCTGCTTTGACCGGCTGGGAGGAAGGATGGGGGGGGTAGACGGATGGATAAGGAGAAGAGTGAGGGAGGTGCTGGAGAGAACTCGGGATCTGATATTTTTTTTAAATCAACAAAATGTATTTAAACTTGCAAAAGCAACATGGCATTTGAGGTGCCGCCCCTCTCAACAATCTACGGTTATCTGAACAGCTGCCATGATGCTTTGCCGCCCAGCCAACCACACAGCTGTGGATCACTTTTCACATGGCAACATAGAATTTAAATACAGTATTGCAGCAACTAATGGGTAGAAAGGCATCGTGCGAGTTGACTGTTTTGTTTGCACCATAAGTAAGTCGCCGTATTCATCTTATGGTACGAACAAGTCGTGTTAAATGCTGCCATAAACCATTTTTTAAATATTTTTTTTTTTTCTGTTTTCCCAGATCGGCTGTGGCGAGACACTCCACAGCACTGGTGAGTTTGTGATGCCGATGTGGCCACGAGCCGAGGAGCGCTCCCCGTTTTCTCCGGCGGACTTCTTTGGAAGAGCGAGCATTGGACCACTGAGTGAGAGCGAAGCAGAAGAAGAAGAAGACCACCGCGAGGAGGCCAAACGGACTCTAGCAGACGAAGGACCGAGGGTTTTTCAACGAGACTGCTCTGAACTAGACTTGAACCTTATAGAAGAGAACTAAAGATTATACAGCATTTATAATAATAATAATAATAAGCACAGCTAGAGCTTTTCATCTTATTTTTGGGGATTTATTTTTTTTGTTCAGATTTAAATCGGCGGATCAACGTTCTGATACAATTTAAGCATTGTACCGCTTGAATGTTGAGAATCCAGCATGATCACGTTTCCCCCTTTTTACTTGTTCATCCACGTATTGATCGATGGATCATCGGAACGCTACGTTTGGCAGGTTATCCAAAGAAGAAAAAAAAAAGGGGTGCGACGTGACGGCTAGCTTCAATATAAAAGACGTTTACATTAGCCCGTCATGATCCCGGAGTTACTTTACATGAGCGACATGTTCCGTCACGTTCATTTCGACACATATTTTTAGCTGTTCTTGTGAAGTGCTATATTAGCAGGAAAAAAGAATGACGGCCGTGGATCGACACAAAATCTCCAAAGCTACTGAATTTGAATGTAACTGACTTGTCTTAACCTCCTCCCGGAAACTATAGCACATGTTTACTCTTCTCTCACTTCTGTTTTACTTCCCTCGAGCAACATTTTACAATGCTAATACGAAGGAAGCCACGAGTCGCCTTAAACCAAAATGCATTGTATCGGTGCTTAGCCTCCGTCAGCAGACACGGTCACGATCCTACTTTGCTGTGATTTTTTTTTTTTTCTTTTAATGAGTGTCACATGCACCCCCCTGACGCTCGATTGATTATTCCAAAATCTTTTGTTCGCCGAGGACAGGAGGGCACAGCGAGGTACGACCGTGCGTAGTTTAGACAGATCGCATACGTGTAAGACGACTGTGGTGGCCTTCAGCAATGTTTTCAGATGAAAATGTACCTATTGCACAATTTATGTACAAATTAAATTCAATAGAGAATATTATCTTTTCGTGGAAAAAAAAAAGTGTGTTGTCTTGGATCAGGAGGAGCCGGGGGGGGGGGGGGCAGGTGGCGCTGAAAATTCCAGTGCAGGCACAGGGGATGAATAAAAGAAACTCGCACACAGAAACGACACCGGTATGTGCTACGAGATAGTCAAGGGTGGAGCTGTAATCTTTCCATCTGGTCTCTGGGCTCTCCCTGCTGGTTCAGCTAGGGGGGAGAACTTTCAAAAGAATTTCCACAAAACGATGGATGCAATGCCCCCATTATCCTCTCGATTCTACCTTCTGTGGAATGGATGATGGAACTTCTGAGGGGAGAAAAATGATTAAAATCTCTTACCATCGGGAGATCTCGCCGCAGATCCTGCATCAGTTCTCGCGTCCCAAACAGTCCTCTCTTAACTGGATGAAAAGATTACACAGGTTTGTTTACCTGTCAAGTTTAGAAAGTTGATTTTCATCTTTGCTTGTTGACACATGTCAGCGGGTGGTGAATCAATGCCCTTAAATTAAAAAAAACACCCCTCAATTCTAAGTGTGTTGAATTAGAAAAGCAGCTGATATCTATATATATTTTTTAAATCGTTTAAATGCATTTGCAAACTAAAGTCGGTGAAGAGAAGAATTGTATGGATGTAGCTTGAACATTTCTTTATTACATTTCTATATACAAAAGTTAAATTTGCTCATTTTTAATTCTTTAATGCATTTTTTTGTTCAGATAAACAGAACTCAATATCATTTTTTTAAGCCTTTTAAGCACATAAGTCTATAAAAAAAATGTATTTAGTAGCTTTTATGCATCTCAAAATTGGACCCAAACATAAAATGTGCATCTGTGCTTGAGCAGCTCCAGGGAGTGTAACTACCTACACAACCATGTAGGCCGGCTGAGGGCCCCGTGGACTATATTCATGCGGCCCTTAAGAGGTTTGATTATGATCAGGTAGAAAGGCCTTCTGATAGCTAACGAACATTTTTCAAGTATTCATTATAACAAAAAAAAAAAACGTAGCAGGATTTAAGGACTTTTCCCCTCTTTCTTATTTATCCTTAAATGCCTTAGATTATATATTATTTATAATGAATCAACACTTTTTTTGCTTAGTTACACATGTCATGGCAGTTATACAACTTTTTTCTCTTTTTTTTTAAAATAGCTCTTGTTTGTTCTTGGCTTTATGGCTGCTTACAACCGTAAGAGTACAAAATGTTTTCCTTGAGGACATTTGATTTCCCGACACTGAAGTAGACCGTTTTACATGAAAGAATAAAAACTAAAAGAAGGGAAACAACTATGAGGTCGAACAAGGTGAGGAAACAAAATAGTTGGTAAAAGAGTTGTAGGTAGCGTTTTGGAAATACAGAATATAAGGTGGATACACATATTTCATAAACATTTATGTGTGTATTTATGTATTCATAGCCATGTAAATGGTTAGTTAATCCTAAATTCAAACTTCAGCTTTTTATACTCAACCTTGTGTTGAAAAAGAGTTATTTTCAGAGTAATCTGTTCCTTTTTAGAGTTATAGGCATAAATATATGTTGATGCTAATGTAGCAACTGGAGCTCACCTTCGTCTTCCTCCAAAATAACAAACTTAAAAACATCCAAATACCTTCATACTGCTCGCCTGTCCCGTCCATCTTCTATTGAAGCCTCGACATTAGTAATTGTTCAGAAATAAATTGAACAATTCTATATTTTAAGATGGTTCCTATCGGACGCTGCTAGGCTAGCTGCCTAAATCTTGTGCATGCAAACTGACAGTTGCAATGTGATTTAAATACGTCAGGCAGGAACTGAGAGACTCATTAATTCTGCTTCAAACAAACTTTAAATATACTGATATATTTAAGTTTTTTAGTAACAATTCCTAATGTCAAGGCTTCAATACAAGATGGACGTTACAGACGAGTAGTACGGAGGTATTTGTATGTTTTTTTTGTTTTATTAGACGAAGATGAAGACAACTGAGCTCCAGTCACTACATTAAAATGAACAAACATTTTGTGTATAACTTTAAAAAGTAACAGATTACACTGAAAAATAATCCCAAGTAGTCGAGGGCGAGTCGAAGTGAAGTTTGAATTTAGAGCAAATTTACCATTAATGAAGTGTATTTATAAACATGTTTCAATATTTATTGTTACTTCTTCGACCCTTGATGTCTCTATTTTCAAACACTTTATTATTACACAATTATAGTTCTCCTGGTATTCCATGGCTTTGGACTACAGGGGGGGATGTCCTGGGTCAAAGCCAGGTCATGCAGGAGGAACCATACCTGCCTTATGTCTGATAATATCTAGTACAGTACCTGGGCAGAGTGTGGCCCTTTGACTGTATTTATGTGGCCCTTGTATTGTCAAAGCATGATCATGTATAAATGGTTCTAATGCATTAAAAAATGTATTTATTATTCATTTACCTTTCGACATAACACTCATTTACTTTTTGTGTGTAATTTCTCGAGTGTATAATTATCCCTCAAAAACATTTTTTATAAGTTAGTTGAAGAAATGTTTTGAAAAAAACTCATATATATATATATATAAATCCCTAAAAAAAAAGGACATTCCTCATTAGGCCGTGACTTTTTTAAGCTAAATAAGATGCATACAAGAATAAATTGCAGCTTATTTAGCTTAATAAAAGTCACGGCCTAATGACGAATGTCCTTTTTTTTTAAGGGTGGGCAATAATAATTTCATCAAGGGCCACATTCAATTATGTGAATGTTGTTATTCAATTCAATTAAATTCAATTTTATTTAAAGTGTCTTATCATAACAAAGTTATCTCAAGACACTATACAGTTGAAATAAGTATAACTATACAGTTAGGGGCCGTGAAGCAAAAAGAAAGACGAAAAAAATCCCTTAAAAAAAAAAACCGTGACTTTTATTAAGCTAAATAAGCTGCAATTTATTCTTATATATATATATATATATATATATATATATATATATATATAAAGGACATTCGTCATTAGGCTGTGACTTTTATTAAGCTAAATAAGATGCAATTTATTCTTATATATATATATATATATATATATATAAAAAGGACATTCATCATTAGGCTGTGACTTTTATTAAGCTAAATAAGTTGCAATTTATTCTTATATATATATATTATATATATATAAAAAGGACATTCGTCATTAGGCTGTGACTTTTATTAAGCTAAATAAGTTGCAATTTATTATTGTATATAAATATATATATATATATATATATATATGACGAATGTCCTTTATATATATATATCTATATATATATAGATATATATATCTATATCTATAGATATAGATATATATATATAGGACATTCGTCATTAGGCCGTGACTTTTATTAAGCTAAATAAGTTGCAATTTATTCTTATATATATATATATATATATATATATATATATATATAGAAAAAGGACATTCGTCATTAGGCTGTGACTTGTATTAGGCTAAATAAGTTGCAATGTATTCAATTTATTATTCTGAAAAAAAAACTATTAAAAATATAACTTTAAAAAAAAGTTTTCAAAACTCATCACTTGTTTTTAATTTAATTTTTTTCTTTCATCTCCAGGATCCTGACATGCAGGATGAGAGAGGAAAAAAAAAAGAAGGTCAACGCTCCGCCGTGGAAGATGAGGGCGCTCCTTCCAGTCCGCGGATACTTTTCTAGAGACCGGCCGACTCCCCCCACCTCGCTCCCCCCCCTCCCTCCCTCCTCACCCCGCGTCCACTAACCACTTCCTCTTTTGTCTGATTTCATGGCGATCGGGAGAGAGGGAACGCAGCAGCAGCCGACGCACGCACTCTGTCTCAGCACTCTTCACAAGAGTTTCAACGCGGGGTAAATACTGCAGCGGGTCAATGTTTGTTGCCGGATTTCGAACCGGAGTCGAAGCAAACCGACGCTAAGCGACGCACTTTTTTCTTCTCTCTCTCGCCGTCAGTTACTTTGAATTTGGAGGATGTTTCACGTTGTTAGCGCCACTGATAACAAGTCGCCTCACACACTCACGCTACGGCGGCTAACGCTAGCATGGCTAACACGCCACTCTTCAAAAAAAGGCAACTAAACCACCATTTAGTTACATTTTACTACCGAAAACGGAGTCAACCGTCGCTTAATAACACAACCTTATGCACTAAATTCGATTTTAAACCATTTTTGCAAAGTTTAATCCCTATTTATACTTAACTGTTTGGCTAAACTAGCCACTCATTACTTTAGCTAGCTACCTAGCTTCGCCCCCCTGTTTTGAAATAACTAAAAGTTAACGGAAGTAAATGTTTACAAAGCGCTTCGCCGCCTTCGTTCGAGTTCAAGGGTGTGCTTGGAACCAGCGGGTGAAAAGATAAAAAGTGCGTTTTTTTGTTGGTAAATAAGAGGCTCGTCGTTGGACGTGCGAGAGGTAGCAGCTCGAGCTAATAAGTTAACGGTAACTTGTTGGTCGTCTTGGAGAAGAAGTGCTGGTTAAACGACTGCAGCGAAGCGACTAGAATGAATTAAACACGGTTTAAAATGACTCAACCAGGGGTCAGCTTTTTAATCGGACTCTTTTTGGTATAAAAGTGTATCTTATGACAGCTTATAATCGATTAGTGTCGAGCATTGGAGTTAAAACTAGTGTATTTATTAGTTTCTCACTTTTATAAAGTATGTGATTTAAATCAAAGATGTGTCACTTGACTAAACTTCCATTGGTTCTCGTGTGTTGCTTTGAATCAAAGTGGTTAATGTTCCAAAGAAAAGTTTTTTCAAGTTGTATTGAATTTACTTTTCTTTTTTTTTTTTTAGTGTCTACAAAGTTGCTGACTTGACTGGCACAAGGACTTTATAATTCAGGTGATTCTTGATCATTATTTTTGATATTTCACAAAGACAGGTACATTACTGAATATTCTGATATTCTTTGTTTTGAGAGACAAAGTAGTCTTTGTTAAACTTTACAACACGTTCTAGAATTTGACATGGCATCTTTCATTAAAAGTCAAAGAGCTCATCCTTTGTTTTTCTTTTCAGGTGGACACCATTAAAGGGGCTTTAAGATCTGTTCTTCCTCAGTCCCAGGTTCAGACTTACTAGCCTATGGCTCTGATGGACAAACATAAACAGGTCAAGCGACAGCGACTTGACCGTATTTGTGAAGGTAAGAAGTCGAATTTACTTTTGCAATGTTTTAAAAACATGTGTTTTTCAACGGAACTGATCATATTGCTGACTCTGAATAATGTATATCGTATAAATATTTGTTAAATGTGATCGTAGATCAGTGGAGGGGAATTCAATTTCCTCAGGGGCCACATTTTATACAGTGGCTGTTGCGAGGGGCCGTTAAACTAACCTGAAGAGTAAAATCAAGTAATAAAATAAAGCTAAATATGCTGAAATGATTATTTCATTGTAATGTTTTTTTATAAAATACCTTTTTATCCAAATACAATTTTAGTTTTATTCTGTGTTTAATAAATAGTCAAAGTTACCAAAGTTTAGGACACAAGTTCTAAAACCCTATAGTCATGTTAAGACACTAATAATGACTAATATAAATAATGAAATGATTTTAGTCTCTATGATCTTTGACCTCATGGGGGCCACATAAATACAGTCCAGGGGCTACGTTTGGCCCAGGTCTGTTGTAGAGAATTATGTTTGCAGGGAATGAAATCTAAATAATTTCGCACTATATCACAACATGTCTGTAATAATCTGGATAAGGTTGATTCCCTCATGCAGCATTTTATTCTTACTGGGCAACAGATTTATGATGTTATTATGCAAGTAATAATTCTGTACTTGCTCATAAAACACAAGGTATTATATTAGGTTTATTATTATTTATGATGATTCACGGTTATATTTTACTCTTGAAATGTAGGCGTCAAATCAAGGTTTATTAACAAGGTTACTATGGATCTTTAAATAATCTTAAAAGGCGTTGAATGTCTTGAATCAAAATTTCAAAAGTCTTTAAAATGTGAAAAGGAAGATTTTATGTTGTCTTGTTTCAAAATATTTGGTAACATTTAATTAAAAAAACTATTTGCGACGATTGATTGTTTTGGCAAGATTGTGCGATCGCAATACTAAAAACAAGTGAAGCAGTTTTACTCAGAACGGATGCACATCGTTATTGTACTTTAAAACTGTTAATGTAGCAAATTCTTGAAAGTAAAAAAAAAAGTGTATGGCAAGGCATCCTTTGTGCAGAAATTATTCGTTTGGTATGATGACGGTCAAGGAACATTTTTGGACTAAAATCATGTTTATTTTATTATAAATTTCGGTGAAATTTTGCCTAAACCCGTGTTATTGAAACAATCAATAAAGTTTTTACCTTACCTTACCTTGTTGATGTTGAATTAACAAAATATTGTTGGATTTGAAATGTAATTTCGAATAGAATTATAAAAGTCTTGAATTTGAGCGGTCTTGGCTGGTTTAACACCCCCTTATTTTCTAAAAGGGTTTGGTCTAATGTAGGTGAATGTCTCTTATTGCTAGCTTAATCAAGTTGGATGAAATAGTTGTGAATAACCATGTTATCCAGGGATGTATTTTGTTCTTAAGAAGAGTGGATTGAAGAATATCTGTAACACCCTCTAAAAGATTGGCAAAGCGTTTATTAACATGTTGTTTTTTTTTAGATGATTTTGAAGTAGTCCAAAAGTTTATACGACTAAAGAAGGATTGATGGCGGAAATTTTGAATTTGTTTTAGGATTATCAATGATGGTCCAGCATTACTGGACAGTTATTACATAGTCACGAGACGCAGTCAAGGGCCAAAATGGAGGGAACCGTCTCCGGGACTCGGGGACGGGCGAGAGAGAGGGGAAGGGTGAAGGGTCGCGGCAAAAGCCGGGGCAGAAATGGGCCAGCTGTCTCTTTAAAAAACGACAACAGTCCAAACCGCCCTCGGGCTATGCTAATGAGGTTAGTGCTGGTTGGCCGGCCCTCAAAGGCGCCGCCCGTGATTGGAGGCCGGCCGTGGGGGAGGGGCTGGGCGTGGATGACAGCTGGGACACAGCCAGCCAAGAGCAGCCTGACAGAGAGAGAGAGAGGGAGAGGAAAAAAAGCAATAGAGGGAGAGCGAGGCGAGAGGAAGACGGGCTGACAGACTTCATAATGCAAGGTTAGGCCATGCGCTCGCATGTTTTCTTTTGTCGGGGTTGTATTCTGTGTGCGGCCGTGGAGCGGGGAGTCTCGGGTGTGGCGCCCTAGATGTGTGTGTGTGTTTTTTTTTGTTGTACAGTTTGCCGCTTCCGAGCACGTCGCAGCCCTCAAGGAACTGAGAAAAAAGTGTGTGTGTGTGTGTGTAGCTGCGTCTGGGTGGAGTAGCGTTTCTTGCTGCATTATCAGTGCTAGCTGCCCCTCCCCCCTCACCTCTTACTCCTCCAACTGCGACCAGAGGGAGCTCGGATGGGAGGAGGGAGTGAGGGGAAAAGAAAGGGAGAGGGAGAATGAATGAATCACTGAATGAATTGTATTGTGTGTGGCCATGCTTGTACGTCCTAGGCCCAGACTACGCCAGAGTCCTTTACTCGAATTACTCCGTCCAGGGCCAACGCTTTTCACTGAGCGTCTTTGTAACAAACCCCTTTTTTTTTCTTTTTTTTTTGTTGGTGTTTCTCTGACCTCGTGAGAGTCTCATTGTGCATCTGGTGTGTCGACGGTATTCTCCGGCCATCTGCGGGGGAGACCCGTACCATGGTTCGAGGATGTCTCTGATGTGGTGTAACTCACACCGGCCCCCTTTTCGATTCTAAAACATTGATGGATTTCCAGAGCTCCAGACGATTTGTCGCTCACATTCTTGTCGGGATAACTCGACTCGTGCGTTTTGGGGGTAAACACACCTGTCACGACGCACACCAGCGAGTGTCGGGAATGGTTCTGGTGGCTACAGATCTGTGGTCGACCCTAGAGATAATCTTGAATAAATGCTCTTCCGCGACTACATCCTGTTCTGGCGTCCAGCGTCTCGCTAGCTCTACGTTAGCTCATCTCAAGAAAATGATAAAGAACCGCGGGGGGAAAAAAAAAACAAGTGGACGATTCCAGATGGGAGAATTTAGGTCATGACTCAGACCCCCACGTGAACCCCCCCATGCCACCTCCTCGCTCAGACCGTGCCGATTTCTCCACCCCTCCCCCCCAGCTGCTGCACTCCCATCACCTCGATCGCACAGCCCCCCCACCCTGCACACCAGCGTGCCCTCGCTTCTTACAGTAGGCAGGTCAAGTTCTCAGATACTGAGGAGTCCATTAATGTATAGTAGATCTAAACAAAATGACAATTTTAATAACAGGATAGTGAGAGATGGTGGTTATTTTTTTGCTTGTCTTCAGCAGTTTGTTCATTCATTAATGTAGTTGTATAGCTGTTGAAATATGGTTCTCACAGAATTAGTTTCTTAAATTTATATTTGGATATTGGATTATATTTGTGCACGTATGTCTCACCATTTAAGTCTAGTGTTTTTCTCTATAAAGAGTGAGTCAGGCGTCTTCCTGCTTTATAGATGTGTAAGAGTTTCACTTGTTGTTGCTTGTTTAGGATTCTATTATGAAAAGTGCTGTTGGGAAATATTTTCTGGCTTTATTATAATTGACTGAAGTTGGCTGCAGAATAGGAAGTATATATAAAAGGCGTTCATTCCAATCCTTAAAGTCTTAAAATGAATTGAACTCATAAACCTAAAAAACAAGGCTTTATTGGCATTCAAATCTTTTCAAGTCTTAGAAATGTGAACGCAATATATTTATTTAAATAAATCTTTATGTGTAATCACAGTAGCGGGAATAAATAACAGTTGAGTTGTTGCAATAGGGACTCTCGGAGAAGATGCACATTGTGGTTTTACTTCATCGTGGTTCACGTTGCATCCTTGAAAAGAGGCTTTTGCTTTGGGCAACATAGGCGGTTGTATATTCAATTAGACTTGGCTTTTTCTTCACGATTGAAAGTGGTACCAGGTCACGTGTTCAGGGACATTTATAAAAAGAAAAATCATGTTTGTATCAATAATTGATATTTCTATTTTTCACTTTTGCTTTTTGATTGTTGAGTTGCTTTTAAATATATAAAAAAAAAACTCCAAGCTACTTGAATTTTAAATGGTTTTTAACTATAGGAACCTTGAAGAAGATTTTATTAACAGTTTACTACGTTTGATTTTTATTCATTACTTTATTACTTGTTATCCCCAAACTGTCCCCAAAACTATTAATATCCTCGTCCATGTGGACATTTGTAGTGTTGATAAGATGTTCTTACAGTGGCTAACGGTGCTAATAACTCTGCGCAGGTATCCGCCCCCCCATCCTCAATGGGCCGATGCACCCGCGCCCACTGGTGGCCCTGTTGGACGGGCGTGACTGCACGGTGGAAATGCCCATCCTGAAAGATGTGGCCACGGTGGCTTTCTGCGACGCCCAGTCTACGCAGGAGATACACGAGAAGGTGAAAAAGAAATCCTTATTTGGCTCAAGAATGACTTAATACTTAAACTTTTTCGTTAAGATAATCTCAGTAGCTGTTGTAAGATTGATAAACGCTATGAAAATATTTGGGTCAAATGGTTCTATTAATACTTCACCAACTTGACATGTACTTGTCGTTATAATTTCTTTTTCTCTTCTTATGAAGAAGTTTTTGGCTCCCATTGTAAATATTAAGTATAGTGCTTCATAAGTGATGCATCATTATTAGGTGCCGTTTAAAAACTGATCTAAAGTATTCTATCCCAGAAATAAATGGTGTAGTAGCATTGAAGAAAATATATTTGTAATTATGCTTTAACTTAACTGTGTGTCCTGCTTTCACCCTGTTTTTCCCATTTTAAAGATTTTATTTCAATATAAGTGAATTGTCATGCTATTTTACTTGAACACAATCACAAGTTTATAATGTAATGTAACTAGAAAAATCACTTTTCTTACTTGAAAAAAATAGTAATTTAAAATATTAAACTAAAATAAGTCCTAGTCTTTGTATTCTTTATATTATCCGAAGGTTTAAAACCACTTTTTCCCCTTGGAAGGTGTTAAATGAAGCCGTGGCTGCTCTGCTATATCACACCATCACTCTGTCGAGAGATGATCTGGAAAAGTTCAAAGGCCTGCGGGTCATCGTCAGGATCGGTTCCGGCTTCGACAACGTGGACGTCAAAGCAGCCGCGGAGCTCGGTAAGGCTGTGACAATACACCGAAATGTAAAATGATTCTGATCAAGTGATTAAACCTTCTTTATTGTTCCTATGTAGGCATCGCAGTGTGCAACGTTCCCGCGTCTTCGGTGGAAGAGACGGCAGATACTTCACTATGTCTAATCCTCAACCTGTACAGGCGAGTCACATGGATGCACCAGGCGCTCCGAGAGGGAACGCGCGCCTCGAGCGTGGAGCAGATCAGGGAAGTGGCCGGCGGCGCCGCTCGTATTCGGGGCGAGACCCTGGGAATAATAGGTTTAGGTGAGTTTCTGACTTTTATTTCATTCTAATCTTAACTCGGGTGCTAGTATTGACATCCGTTTTTCGTGATCAAGGTCGTGTCGGCCAAGCGGTGGCTCTGCGCGCCAAGGCCTTCGGTTTCGGCGTCATCTTCTACGACCCTTATTTGCCGGACGGTGTGGAGCGCTCGCTGGGTCTGCAGCGCATGGCCACGCTTCAGGATCTGCTCATTCACTCCGACTGCGTGTCGCTGCACTGCAGCCTGAACGAGCACAACCACCACCTCATCAACGACTTCACCATCAAACAGGTACCTTTCTGCGTCTTCTGGTTCTGACGGATTCAAGCGAGAGACTCATCCATTTGTGATCAGAAGCAGGAATCCCCGTGCTTATAATTAGAAAGTGTGTGAGGATCTTAGTGGTTTGGTATTTCCAGGTATTGTCTTGAATGTATTTTGGGTCATTTCATTTGAGAAATGCTTTGCGTGCGAGATTTTGGATATGGATTTATTAGCCTCTACTTACTTAAATGTCTGGCCCACAAAGTAATTTAAAGTGGTTGACCTATGAAGATGCCAGAGTTCGAGATAAGATAATAAACAAAGATTATCTATGTCAGTCTTCCAACAACATTTTGGTCCCTTGACTGACGGCCATGACCACGAAGGAACAAGAGTCACAGAAGTTTCCTTTCAGAAATATATAATGTATGAATAAATCTTCTCGATCATCATTTTAATGGAGACAGTGTCTTAAGAAAATTAATTGTATTACGTTTTTATCTGACACTTGTGACAAGTTCAATTATAGATCCCCCTGTCTGACAACTGCTTATCAGCACTTCTCTTTTGTGTGCGTCTTTTGATGCTGTTGGTGTGTCATAAACAGGAAGATGGAAGATTATTGTGGGCGAGTGTAGAAGCTCGTGCTGTTTCATGTGCAACTGCTAGTAATTACAATTATTTTCTCACCAATTGTTGCATTTTAAGGCAGATTTAAGTTATTGAGGTCTCTTTGTCTCTGTTCAGAAGTTGTTTTTTTCCTTCAAGAAAATGTATTGGGTAATAAAAGTTTATTTTTTATGATAAATAATATTTTCAAAGATATATTCTTGTATTATTTTTACTGATATTTATCCATAAAGAGTAAATACAATAATCGTTAACCAAACATCGATTGTAAATATGTACGCTAGTGTGAGGATTTTCACGAAGAGAAACCCTTTCTTGGGAATATATCGTACTATGTAC
Organism: Callionymus lyra; assembly: GCF_982586985.1. NCBI lineage: Eukaryota > Metazoa > Chordata > Actinopteri > Syngnathiformes > Callionymidae > Callionymus > Callionymus lyra. The sequence goes on from NC_141826.1 coordinate 16,895,177, forward strand.
AACCTAAGTCCACAAACTACATCAACTATTTTTAAAAATGTTAGCTGAAAAAGTAAGTAAGTAAATAATTTATATTTATAGAGTGCTTTTTTTAGACCAGGGTCGCAAAGCGCTTAGAAATAAAAAATACAAAAAAATATATAAACTGAAAAGATCGAGAAAGAGAGGTTTCTCTCTAGTCTGGTTAATGTTAGTGGAATTGGGAAGTTTAAGAGGAGACGGCTTCATAATACAAATTTTATGATGACATTTAGAGATAAATGCTTATTGGAAATAATCGAATTGTGATTATTTTCCTAAATATTGTGATTAAATATGTGATTTCCTCTTTTTTATGCATGTTTCTCTAATACAATACACAATTCACTTAACAGTAAAATATATTTCTTTGTAATTGTTTATATTTATTTTGCCATTTTTAAGATAAAGGCATATTAAGCAATTTAGTTACTTTGATAACACTTGTAAACAGACATAATATATTCACTGCAAATACTTTAAAAACTCCAGCTAAAAGGTGTGATGTAAACATTTATAAGTCAATAATAAATCACACAAACTTCAGTGCAGAATAAAGACAAGTGCAATAACTGGTCACTCATTCTGACTTTTCTTACTGCATATTTTTGCACAGTTTCTTAATACTCTGTCATATTTAAGTGCATCTCCTGTCACTGGTAGCATTTTATCCACACAGTTGTCATGCACTGCTGCTCTTTAGCGTCTGTAGACGTCAGTGATCAACTGGTTAAAGCTGTTTTACGTCCGTCTCGCTTGTTCTGCTCGGCAGCTCATGAGTCATTTGACTACATGATAGCTCGAAAACGAAATTAAATAAAATCGCCAACCTTTGCAATAAAATAATCACATTTTTAATATTGCGATTATTTCGTTCAACCCTAGTCACATTCTGAAATTGCGTCACAAATCCTCTGTTTTAAAATGGCAGGGATATATATATATTAGTGGTGTGAGGAAAATATTGATATAACGATAAATTGCAATGTTTTTATTCCTGATACCTTATTGATATTATAAAAAAAACGTTTTATTTAAATTCAAAGTTATTTTTTCGGTTTATGTTTCAATAGTGTGTGTATAAAAGGCAATCATTTGTTGAAGTTGTATTTTACAATTGGCACTTATTTATTATTGATGGTCTTTATTTGTCTGGTGCAATTAAACCTCAGGCCACTAGTAGCAACATTCTTCATTTTCTCTGTCAAACAAAAGAAACGGCGATAGGGCGTTTTTATCTAATCAAATGTGAAAGTGCTTGTAGAAAAGTATTTCCTCTTTTTTTTTTACGTGAAAGCCAATAAGTGTTACTTTAAAAAAAAATGTGTATATGGTTTAAAAAATTGTCTATTTCCAAGATGCCCGTTTTTTTTCTGTAATTCTTTTCACAAAGTAAATTTAACTTATGTTTAAAAAAAAAACAACAACTTGATTTAATTTAAATAGAGCCTTGAAAATATCCTCTTACAACATCCATTTTTCACTCACACTTTACCGTGTCCATAGAAGATCAAACATTATATACTTTTTTTCTTATCTTACCTTAATCCGTTACTAGCTGCAAAGAATGTTAAAGTACCATATATTTGCTCTGATTGAAACTAAAGACTCGACAATATGCTGAAAAGTGTTAAAGCATGAACGAGTCTGATCTAAATGGTTGTTGCAGATGCGTCAGGGAGCTTTTCTGGTGAACACATCACGAGGAGGCCTGGTGGACGAGAAAGCACTGGCCCAGGCTCTGAAAGAAGGCCGGATACGAGGCGCAGCCCTGGACGTCCACGAGACGGAACCCTTCAGGTAATCAACGTGCGCCCGCTTGTTCTGTGGAAGACATGCTTGTGTTGACTCTTTATTTTATTTACATGTATATATTTATTCTTTGTTTCAGTTTTTCAACCGGTCCCCTGAAGGACGCGCCAAACCTCATCTGTACCCCCCACACCTCCTGGTACAGCGAACAGGCGTCTGTAGAAGCTCGAGAGGAGGCGGCCAGAGAAGTACGCCGAGCTATAACCGGTCAGTGCATCTTCATATCTCTGCCTGATATATTGTTACAATGTAATAACTATAGCTAGAGCTGCAATGTCACGATACTGTCAAAACATTTATATTCAAGTGTCTTGTTTTTAGTTACTCTTTATATTATTCTGAAAAGTTACAATTGTCTGTAACTTTAGAAAGTTATCATATTGTTTCCTGCTGGAAAACAAGTTGTATTTGTGATTTAAGTAAATTGTGTAAAATATCTAACTCTACTTTAAATAAGTGTTCAGCAACCGTATGTTCACAGTGAACAAATGAGTTCAGTCTTGGCAACAAAATCTAACATTTATTTAGTTCAAAACTTGCTTGAGTCGTGAAGAGATATTGTGGTATTTTTTTTTGACCTCGTACTCTTGTTTTGTTGCAACAGGTCGTATCCCGGACAATTTGAAAAACTGTGTGAATAAAGAATACCTGATGGCCGCCTCTCAGTGGCCGAGCATGGAAGCCGCCACCGTTCACCCGGAACTGAATGGAGCTACTTACAGGTGAGGTTCATTAATGCTGACTGGGCAATAAAATGACTCCATGTTCTATTTTTGTAATGTCGAACGGCATTAAAAATCATTGCTTCAAAGTCGGTTCTCGAATACCCTATAATTAGATTGTTGTGTTGCGTATAAATAACATTAATTGAGCGCATTTTATCCAATAATACTATCCTTTATTGACATAAACATGTTATTTGATGCTTTTGCTCATTATAATCGATCACGATTAGTAAAAAACGCCACTGAAGCTTTCTCGACAAGTCATCAATCCCTCAAAGGGTTCTTGGATTCAAATGGTAAATCAGGAACACCACATAAAATTCACAATTTGTTCTAATAACGAGTTTCGAATTTAAACATTTTTAGTTCAAGGCAAGTGTTGCCCTAAAGAAGAGCATAAATTTTAGGGCACCAAGGCAAACATTTCTTTTGAAGTAGGGGCACCAAAGCAAATTTGTATATGTGTGTGTATATATATATATATATATATATAATCTATATATCTATCATGCTCTTGTTAACACCTAAACAACAAGAAAGTAAAATGACAACTTCAATATATATTTATTTGACTTGCAACAAATAATGCAATAACATTTTTAAATAACGCGCTCGGGTTTGGCATAATGTCATTTTAGCATATCAGATATTCATTGACATATTTTGCTTCTACTGCTAGTATTTATTCATTTATGGCAAAAATGTTATTTTATTCAACAAATATTATTCAACAAATATTCACAAACTTAAATAAAAGGCCCCTTTCCCTCAATATAGCTATATTGTAGAGGAAATTATAAACGTGTATATATAAAACGGCATGTAATTATCATTTTATCAATATTATCGTTTTCGTTAGTGACTTGTATTCAATGTTTAACAAAAAGTATACAAATACACGTATCTTACACACTCGGTCGCTGACTGCCACAAATAAAAATAAACGCACGCATAAACAACATTGAGGTTTAGGAACTGGCGAGTTTCAAAAGAAACCCCTAAATACGTTCAGCACTGCTTTAAAACAATGAAAATACACTTACCTAAAAAAGTTGTGTATTTTGCTAAATATTTTCCAAACCGCTAGTAATTCCTCGCCTTTACTTTTTTTTTCACCCTTTCCTAGCTCTGCATTTTTAAAGTTCCGTACCTGACCAAAATTCATCAGACACCTAACCTCCTTCGAGACGCTGATGTAACGAACTGCTCGGCTGTTTCCGTCGTCAGTTAACCTTTGACACAAGCTTCCAAAATGGCTGCGCCCATGTTGTTTACCTGTTAGATATTGAAAACAGTTGAAAATAACAGTGAAGTCGGGACGATTTTTTTTATGTTCATTCGACGCTACCAGTATTTATGAACAAATTAAAAGCCGAGGGTGGTCACGGCAAGTTGTTGCCGTAAACGCATTTTTCAGGGCATTATGACAAGTGCTGTGGTTGCTGCGGTTAAATTCAAACCCTGCAATTAATTTAGGATTATATTTATCTGGTGATATTTATTCAGGCGACACAGTGGGCAGCAGTTTTAAGATTAGCTTCAGTGTCACATGACTGCTCAGCGACGTGTCATTTTATCAACCAACTAAGATGATTATTTAAGAGGAAACATGGTGGAAAACTTCCTAAAAGATTTGTCGCAACTTTTTCTTCCAGATTTCCACCCGTTCTGCTCAATGTCGCGGCAGCAGGGGGTCTCCCGGGAGCCGGCGCCGGGGTCGAAAGTCTGGTTTCAGGAACTCTGGCACACGGCATCGCCCCCGTCTCCCACCCCCCACACGCCCCCTCCCCGGGCCAACCTGTTAAAGCAGAAGCCGACAGAGACATCCCCTCAGACCAATAGCCCCCCTACTCCACCTACATGGCTCCCCCAGCACATTCCGTCACCCTTGGAAACCAACCCCATAACCCCCCCGCCTCCCCCTTTCTCTCCCCCCCCCCCCCCCCCCCCCCCCCTCCACCAACCTCACCCCTGACCCAGTCCTCTTCCACGACATCATGAAACCTGATGTGGACTCGTGTGGTCTTCAGGTCACTTACCGAACACAGGATGCAGCCATCACACCTACATCCCCAGAACACTCCCCCCTCCTCCATACTCCCCCCTCCTCCCCCCTCCTCACTCCTCAACATCAGCAATAATTGTTCTCAAGGATTTAATGATCATATTGGTGTTTTCCTCAGTTGGCTGTTGTTCTGATTGGTTTTACTCGACACTCTTGTGTCCTCCCTCCCTCCCCCCCGACAGACCCAACCAGAGGTTTGCCTCCCCCCTTCCTCGCCCCCCAACATTTATCATGTCAATGTTACTGCTTTCTTTCTCCCCCCCCCCACTCCTCTCCCTGACCCTTTCCTTTTTTTATTTGGGATAGTAGTGGGTAAATCATGCGAAATAGAGTTCTATCTACATCAGCCCCTCCAGTTCTAGTTCTGCTCGACTCATCATGACGGAGACGTTCAAACTTTTCTTACTGCTGTAGCTCAAGGGTCGACTCGGAGAGAGACCACCTGCCCGCCACCGAACCACGAAAAAAGGCATCGAGAGTAGTATTTTCATGGCTCTGCCAGCAGGGGGCGCCGCTCGCGCACTTATCCAAGGCACACCGGGGAGTTATCATGTGTCACTTCACGATCTATGACGTCATCCGCGGCCCACTATCCCCCCACTCACCCCTTCCTCCCCCCACAGACCACCCCGCCGGTTGTTTGATTCGAACACGAGGGGACAGTGAAGATGTAGATTCCCAGTAGGTCGTTAGAGGAAAAAAAAAAATTCTTGCATGCTGACTTTTGTCGATGACAGGTGTGTGTGTGTCTTCGTGTGCGAGCGTGTGTGTGTGTGTGTGTGCGTCTGAGTTTTTCCTCCCGCAGTGTGATAACAAGCTGTCGTCTTTCCAAAGGAACCTTCGAGTCACTCTTAAAAGCTGTCGCCCTGGTGTCCAGGCAACACCGAACTAGTACCTCAGTAACAGATATTGAATGTACTGTGCATACCCTCTTTCTTTTTTGTACAGATTTTCTAGATACTTCTTAACTACTCTTGAGCGGAAGGGTTTTGAAATTGTAGCAGTATGATTTAAAAAAACAACAACAAACACATCGCCCCCCCATGAAAGAAATTGACAGAACTCAGGCGTCAAGAACCGACCGGATCTCTTTGCCTTTTACCTTTTTTTTTTTTTTTTTTTTGTTCCTCCTCGTGTCGCTCGGCACAACCTCTCACCAGACTTGGTCCCGGGGTGGTTTTTTTCTTCCCCCCCGAACCTCTCACCGGCTGGACTAAGCGAGAGCACGAGAAGAAGGTGGATGTTGTGGTTAGATTTCTTCAGTAGAACTTAAGTCGTAGTCGTATCTGTTTATTGATTTGGCCCCTTTTTCTTTTGTTTTGTTTTCTTCTCTAATCGTCGAGCTGCTCTAACTGTAGTGCATGTGAGGTCGTTTGTTTTTTTTTAAACGGGGGAGAAAAAAAGATTTTGACTAAAATATTGTGGTCTCCTTCTGCTTCTCCGGCCTCATGGAGTGTGTTAAGCCCATTTAGTTGTGGTCAGTCTCAAGTGATGTACAGTTTTCCCCTCAGAGTCTATGAGCGACGCGGAGCATGTCCGAGTCCTGAGATGCCAGGCTCCTCTGTTATGTGACGAGTATATATTTTTTAAGAAAAAAAAAAATAACCCCCCCCCCCCATAGTTCTGATTATGAGCGTCATAGTAATCTTAAATTTTTTGCTGATGATTATATATTTTCTTTTGTTCAGCAGTGCACTGTTCTGAAAACTGTTTTGTTGTAGGATTTCTATGGATATTCTGTGTGTTCGACGTGTTGTACTGAAAACATTTCATCACCATCTTCAACCCCCCCACTGTCGTCCCCCCAGCTGCTGTCCCTCGGGCCTTACTGACTCTCTCCCTGTAGCTCTTATTATTATATATAAAAAAAGAAGAAAAAAAGCCACCATGGAACCACTCACTGCCTTAAACAGTTGACCACAGCAGGTGAAGTCAGGACACGCACCCAGATGAAAAGAAGCAAAATGGCCGAACATTCAGTTACGAAACACGTCGTCCCTGTTGAGACAATTTCAAACCTGGTTCTGGTTTTCGGGGCCGGCGTGCATGTGTTTGCCGACAGATAAGCACATCAGATGTATGCCGCCGCCCGTCTGTGGGTGTCAGGACGCCCCGGGTCACTCCCGTGACTCGGGCTTCAGATGGAAAAAAAAAAAAAAAGGTGTCGTCCCTCAAAAAAAAACTGACTCGGTCACTTCTCTCAGGGTTCAAATGCACACATATCTTCTAGCAGTCGCCCACCGTCTTGCATCCCAACAACACCCCCCCACCCCGACCTCCTCCTCGACCCATCCAAGCTTGTGTTGACCCCCGACCCCCCCTCCCGTTTATGCACACGTCCTCTCTTTCTCTGTTCCCTCTTTCGTTTGGCACTGACATCTAACCATCTAACCAAGAGCGAGTGAGTGAATGAAAGTGACTTGTTTTGTTCAAATTAGGAAATGTATTTTTACAACATGTAAGCTTTGTTTTTTTTTTCTTTATTTTTTTCCCCTTCCCCACCAACCATCGTTTGTGACTTTTTTTTTTTCACCAGACTGCAAAAACAAAACACAAAAAAATGTCCTGTAACTAGGCTCTTAAGCTTTATTTTGTTTTGTTTACTTTTTTTATTAGAAACAATCATGTTTGTGATGGTAACTTCCAATGGTAAACTCCACACCGTATTTTAATAAAATCTTAAAATAATCCTCGACTTTCTCTTTCGCCTTGTGGTCGATCCGCTCGTTTACAGGTTTTGTTGTAAACAAAAAATGTTTACCAGGCTTAGTCAGTTGTTTTTTTTGTTTTTTTTTTATTATGGGATGCTGTGCCAGGGCAGCCACTGTTTTACAAGTCGGCAGGGCTGGAGTGCGGGAAAAGGGGGTGTTCTGCGTTAACCTCCAGGGTGGGGAGGTGCAGGAATTATCAGCCTTGAAATTGCTTCCACATGCACACGAGGAGAAACTCTGGGAAAACCTGGAATGACTGGACGGATCTAGTCTTTAGTGACCTAATCAGTTGCATTAAAAACTGTATAAATTTCGATCTTGAAATAAAAAGATTTTCTTTGATTCCGTTACTGTTTTTCCATCGAAAATGTTTCTTTGCGTCAATTTTTTTGAGTTTTAAATCATCTTTTAATTTACTCTTTGCAGAATAACAAAAAAAAAGATGCAATAAAAATGCTCCACTGTAAAAATACATATAATTAAACACGTTTTGAAATAATTAGGATGAAAATGGGTTCAGTAGTATTAACATCTTGATACATTTTCACCCACATGTGGGTTAAGTGTACATACATTTTTACATCTGTTTCAACTTTTCCAGATTCTACTTACTGAACTTTTTTTTTTTTTTCTTCCAAATTTTACTGTCTATTTTCTTCTGATTTACGATCACACCTCGTCGTACACTCAACCTTCTCCCGATCCACCCTCCGATCCATTTTCTCCTTTGAGGAAGTCATGCTGTTTGTTCTGGTTTTGGAACGTTGCAGACTTTCTGCATCTTCTTTTTATGGTTTGCCGGTTCAGTGCATTATGGGACTTGTACCAGGCCATGTACCGCTTGGAGTTCAGGATCATATTCACTGAAGAAGTTGTCACCAATTGAGATGTTCTGCTTTGTCGTAATCGAGGAAAGGAACATTATTTTCTTCGTCCCAACTTCATCTTGAACTCTTAAGTACGACCTCCCTCCACTAGATGGCAGCAGTTCCCCATCTTGTCATTTCCCATATTTCTCAATTTATTCAAAGGTATGTCCATGAATCAGCATGTGTCTGAAGCTGGAGGGTGATGATGAACCTCTTGTTAGTACAAACGTGAATAAAGTGCCAGGATCGCGTCTGAGTGATGGTCAGGTTACGTAACGGCGCGAGGATACATGTTCCAGCAGTCGAAGGAGGCCCAGGATGTAAACTTTAACAGGCCTGAGTTACGCTCACACTTCAAACAGACTTCGAGTCTCGCTCTGAATTGTGTAACAGAGTTCAAGCCGAGCATCGCCGACGTCCCTCACGCTGGGTCGCCAGATCTGTTTGGACTTCCAGGTCTTCCTTCTGATCGTCCGTTAACAATGGGTTTTGATCCGTTTCGCTCTCAGAGCTCTTTGATAACCTTGGGGAAGGTCAGGAAGTGTGTGTTTACAGCAGATGTCCGAGTGATGGATCGGTCTCCAGATGGACGACCTGTCCCGCTCGGACGGCTTTTACTACCTGCCCCTCGGCTGTGTGAGTAAATATTTATTTTCGGTCGTCATCTTTGGTGTAATCATCATAAAAATTAGGAGGTTTCAGATGTTGCGTAACCTTCCAAGAATGACTCTTCCTGCAGTTAGAAAGACGACCAGATGATGTTGCCGTAAATCAAGTGTTGGGCCGGAGACACTCGTCTGATCTGGAAGAACTCTAGGAGAACGGATCTGAAGGAGAAGAAGACGAGCCTCGATTCAAGCACTCGAGCTACGATAACATAAAAAAAAAAAATACAGTGGTGGACGTCAATGACCTTGACCAAGAGACAACACAAGGGATACCACAAACACATTTGTTTTAGGAACTCTGGGTAATCTTGACTCTGAGATGATACAAGGGATACCGCAAACACATTTGTTTTCGGGCCTCTGGGTAAACTTGACCCTGAGATAACACAAGGGATACCGCAAACGCATTTGTTTTCGGGCGGCTAGGTAATCTTGACCCTGAGATAACAAAAGGGATACCACAAACACATTTGTTCTCAGGCCTCTGGGTCATCTTGACCCTGAGATAACACAATGGATACCAGAAACACATTTGTTTTCGGGCCTCCGGGTCACCTTGACCCAGAAAAAACCAAAGGGATACCACAAACACATTTATTCTCAGGCCTCTAGGTAAACTTGACCCTGAGATAACGCAAGGAAAACCACAAACACATTTGTTTTAGGACCTCTGGGTAATCTTGACCCTGAGATGACACTATGGATACCACAAACACATTTGTTTTCGGCCTTTGGGTCAACTTGACCCTGAGATAACACTATGGATACCACAAACACATTTGTTTTTAGGAACTCTGGGTAATCTTGACCCTGAGATAACGCAAGGGAAACCACTAGTGTTGTTCTCAGTATTATCTTGACCTTTAAAGTATATACTTTATTGAATATTGTTTTGATTGTTTAAGCGCTTTGTGACCCTGGTCTGGAAAAGTGCTTTATAAATACAAATTACTTACTTACTAACGCATTTGTTTTCAGGTCACCTTGACCCAGAGACAACATAAGGGATACTACAAACACATTTGTTTTCTTAAACTATTTGAACAGAACTTATGGAAATAAATGCAATTTCTGTCTTCCCGGACATAATTACGAAGTTAGTTAAAACAGGAATTCAACTGTGTCATGATGGTTCAAAATGATAGGAAAAATAAAAACATTGCGGAAAAATTATACACGGATAAAAGTAACAAAAACCGCTTTGAGTTGTTCTACTGATATATTTATTATATATTTATTTTTATATCAAAATAATACGTTTAAAACATTGGACTTAATTGTGACTTTCTTGGGAATTTCACGATAAAATTATATTGTTGTTTTTTTTACACTTTCAGATTGTTCTTATCAATAAAGTTTTTTTTCAAAAAGAATGATCTCCTGAAAATATCATCAGCAAAAGTGATCGTTTTTGCTACATTTTCAATTATATTTTTAGGTCAAATATTAAATAGATTAACAAACAACTTTTATTTCCACATAAATGTAATATCTTTGTAACTTCCAACCATATATATAGTTTCTTCTGGCTTTTATATATATATAAAAAAAGAAAATAAAACGATTTAAATAGAATATTTGCTAAAACGGCTCCTAAAAAAACCCCCACATTTGCGAAGGAAACGTCTTTAAACCAAACTCTCCTGAAACCAGCATCGGTTCACGAGCGAATTCTGGAGACGGTTTAATTTCCTCGAAACATTCTCGCGGCTCGACTGTGGTTCTCAGCGTCTTTACTTCAAATATGTTTATTGCTGCATATTTGGGCGACACTCGCTGTTTCTGGACGGCTCACCACAGCTATTGCCTTTTTGTTAACGTCGCCCACAAAACCCCAAACACCCCCCCAAAAAAAAAAACGAAGCCTCTTCAGGACGAACTGAAGCTCCTTGAAAACTTTTCTTTCATCGCATCGATGGCTTCAGAGAAAAGTGAGTCTCGAACCCGATCGGGGATCATCGTCCCCGAGGGCCTGGTATTGATTCTCATCTGGTCCGGATCAGGTCCGTGATGAGCTCATGGTTTTCCTCCCGCCGTTGATTGACGGGCGGAGAAGGTTCGTCTTCGGGAGTCGCTCATGCTAGCTCGCGGCGCAGGTTTGATTGATGCTGGACGAGCGTCGGCGCAGCTGCGTTCGCCGCCTCGGTGCGTCGCGGGTCGACGGAGACACGAGCTCGGCTCGGAACCATTATCTGATCCGTTGATTGTCGGCAGACTCGGTTCTTCCTGGTAACGGGTTCTGAACGTCTGCAAACAAACTCTTCGCTGATTCTCTTCCAGAGTGGAGATGTTATCGTGCGACGCTTCCTTTCGTGCGCGTGCGGTTCCAACGACCTGTCAATCAAAGCTGGTTCATTACCTGGTGATGGGTTTGTTTTCACAAACACTACACTTTATTCAGTCACAACATGTTAACACATTAACACACACTTACGATTTCATCTCATGTCGCCAGAATCGTAATGTGCTCTCATTCACTAGATCAAGTATTTGCTGCTTTATGTTTTCACCTTCACTCCCAGTAATAGATTTGCGTTCTTGTTGCTTTGGTGTTGATGTTGCATTTACGTTCCCCTTGAATTTGCATTATTATCGCAATGTGTTCTCATTGTGTTTACGTTCGCATTGTTTGCGTTGGTGTTGTGTTTGCGTACACATTGCAATTACCTTCACGTTGTGTTTGCATTTGTGTTGTGTTTGTGTACGTTACAATTATGGTCACTTTGTGTTGTATTTGTGTACATTTTGCATTTACGGTCATGTTGTATTTGCATACATGTTGCATTTACGGTTACGTTGTGTTTGTGTTGTATTTGTGGACACATTACATTTACGGTCAAGTTGTGTTTGTGTTGTATTTGAGTACACATTACATTTACGGTCACGTTGTGTTTGTGTTGTATTTGTGTACACATTACATTTACGGTCACGTTGTGTTTGTGTTTGCGTACATGTTGCATTTACGGTCACGTTGTGTTTGTGTTGTATTTGAGTACATGTTGCATTTACGGTCACGTTGTGTTTGTGTTGTATTTGTGTACACATTACATTTACGGTCATGTTGTGTTTGTGTTGTATTTGCGTACATCTTGCATTTACGGTCAAGTTGTGTTTGTGTTGTATTTGTGTACATGTTGCATTTACGGTCACGTTGTGTTTGTGTTGTAGTTGTATACATTACATTTACGGTCACATTGTGTTTGTGTTTGTGTTTGCGTACATGTTGCATTTACGGTCACGTTGTGTTTGTGTTGTATTTGTGTTGTATTTGTGTACATGTTGCATTTACGGTCACATTGTGTTTGTGTTTGTGTTGCGTACATGTTGCATTTACGGTCACGTTGTGTTTGTGTTGTATTTGAGTACATGTTGCATTTACGGTCACATTGTGTTTGTGTTTGCGTACATGTTGCATTTACGGTCACGTTGTGTTTGTGTTGTATTTGAGTACATGTTGCATTTACGGTCACATTGTGTTTGTGTTTGCGTACATGTTGCATTTACGGTCACGTTGTGTTTGTGTTGTATTTGAGTACATGTTGCATTTACGGTCACGTTGTGTTTGTGTTGTATTTGTGTACACATTACATTTACGGTCACATTGTGTTTGTGTTTGCGTACATGTTGCATTTACGGTCACGTTGTGTTTGTGTTGTATTTGAGTACATGTTGCATTTACGGTCACGTTGTGTTTGTGTTGTATTTGTGTACATGTTGCATTTACGGTCACATTGTGTTTGTGTTTGTGTTTGCGTACATGTTGCATTTACGGTCACGTTGTGTTTGTGTTGTATTTGAGTACATGTTGCATTTACGGTCACGTTGTGTTTGTGTTGTATTTGTGTACACATTACATTTACGGTCACATTGTGTTTGTGTTTGCGTACATGTTGCATTTACGGTCACGTTGTGTTTGTGTTTGTGTACATGTTGCATTTACGGTCACATTGTGTTTGTGTTTGTGTTTGCGTACATGTTGCATTTACGGTCACGTTGTGTTTGTGTTGTATTTGAGTACATGTTGCATTTACGGTCACGTTGTGTTTGTGTTGTATTTGTGTACACATTACATTTACGGTCACATTGTGTTTGTGTTTGCGTACATGTTGTATTTACGGTCACGTTGTGTTTGTGTTGTATTTGAGTACATGTTGCATTCACGGTCACGTTGTGTTTGTGTTGTATTTGTGTACACATTACATTTACGGTCACATTGTGTTTGTGTTTGCGTACATGTTGCATTTACGGTCACGTTGTGTTTGTGTTGTATTTGTGTACATGTTGCATTTACGGTCACGTTGTGTTTGTGTTGTATTTGTGTACACATTACATTTACGGTCACATTGTGTTTGTGTTTGTGTTTGCGTACATCTTGCATTTACGGTCACGTTGTGTTTGTGTTGTATTTGAGTACATCTTGCATTTACGGTCACGTTGTGTTTGTGTTGTATTTGTGTACATGTTGCATTTACGGTCACGTTGTGTTTTTGTTGTATTTGCGTACATCTTGCATTTACGGTCACGTTGTGTTTGTGTTGTATTTGTGTACACATTACATTTACGGTCACATTGTGTTTGTGTTTGTGTTTGCGTACATGTTGCATTTTCGGTTACGTTGTGTTCGTGTTTTCTTTTTGTGTTCCCGTTTTGTTTGCGTTCATGTTGTGTTTGCATACATGTTTAAATTACGCTCACATTGTGTTCGTGTTGTGTTTGCTGGATGTTGCAATTATGTTCACATTGTGTTTGCGTTCACGTTGTGTTTGCGTTCACGTTATGTTTGCATAGATGTTGTGTTTGCGTTCATGTTGTGTTTGCATACATGTTTAAATTACGCTCACGTTGTGTTCGTGTTGTGTTTGCTGGATGTTGCAATTATGTTCACATTGTGTTTGCGTTCACGTTGTGTTTGCATTCACGTTATGTTTGCATAGATGTTGTGTTTGCGTTCACGTTGTGTTTGCATTCACGTTGTGTTTGCATAGATGTTGTGTTTGCATTCACGTTATGTTTGCATAGATTTTGTGTTTGCGTTCACGTTGTGTTTGCGTTCACGTTGTGTTTGCATTCACGTTGTGTTTGCATTCACGTTATGTTTGCATAGATGTTGTGTTTGCGTTCACGTTGTGTTTGCCTTCACGTTGTGTTTGCGTTCACGTTGTGTTTGCGTTCACGTTGTGTTTGCATTCATGTTGTGTTTGCATAGATGTTGTGTTTGCGTTCACGTTGTGTTTGCGTTCACGTTGTGTTTGCGTTCACGTTGTGTTTGCGTTCACGTTGTGTTTGCGTTCACGTTGTGTTTGCATTCACGTTGTGTTTGCATTCACGTTGTGTTTGCATAGATGTTGTGTTTGCATACACGTTGTGTTTGCGCTGCCATTGCATTTGTGTTCTACTTTTCATGGCATTTGATAAAAGTTGCATATAAGTTTTGGTTGCATTTACGTTACGTTTTGTTGTGTTACATTTGCTTTGTGCGCTGTGTGAATATGAGTTTGTGTAGCATTTGTGTTCTGTTTGCTGTGTGTCAAGTTTTTGCTACATCAGCTTTAATGTCTTTTGATACATGTGTCGAATGTGTTTGCTCTGGTGCACTTTCTGTCCGACTTCACGGCGGCGTCTCCGTCGGGCTCAGCTTCTGCTCGGAGAACGTTTAACGACGTACGGTCGCCCTTCGAGTAAACCGTCGGCAGCTGCTCTCGTGGAGTCGTCTCTGGAGAAACCACTTTTTTCCAGAAGATGAAGAAGGATCTGACCAGGACACCGGGATGGAAAAATGTGTTTTGATTGTTTATGGCTGCGGGGTTTTTTTTTTTTATTTTTACAAAAGACGCAATTGTTAGCAGACTCCATGTTCTTCCAAAACCCCGGCGTTTTTCTTAATCTCGCAACGGCGACCCGTTCGACCCACCTGAGGTTCCAGTGAGTCACTGCTTTTGGCCCGAAAAACTGGTAAAAGTTCAGAAAGTTCGACACACACACACACACACAAATACACACTTCAATCTGAGCAATGACACGTTGAAAAGTGCGGTAACAGAAGCCTCTCTGGTCGCGCATGTGGTCACCAGCTGTGGGCGACCACACGTCTGACACACACACACCAACACACACACACACACACGGTCCAACTATCTGACCCGAACAGAGGGCTTCTCACAGCTGAGGTCCACAGCTGGAGCCGCCACAGGACAGAAAGAAGAACTATCTGAATGGAAAAATGACGGCAGAGACTCCGAAAAACCCCTTTGATATCATGAGAGTCCAATCAGCAAATGAGCTGCTCCTGGACTCCAAAACGTTTGCATGCGGAGGAACTTCTCGTCCACCTCGGTGATGGCGGACATTACTCAGCAACGGGACACCTCCAGGAGGAATAATAGACAATACTTGGTGCTTCGAGAGAGAAGCCAATGTGGTGTTGATTACCTCGTCGGGCCGAGGAAGGTTGCCGAGTTTACAGCAGCCGACCGACAGGGACTGGAAAAGAGAAGCGCGTGGTGAGACGGAACGATAGAAGAAAAAGACGCCGTTAACCTCCTTTTCCATACAAGGAGACGGAGGGAAGGAGGAAGGAAGGAAGGAAGGGAGGGTGCAAAAAAGAGAGAGAGAGAGAGAGAGAGAGAAGAGGGTAACTCTGGGAGATACGATGAGCGAGCGAAGGGGAGGAGGAGGAGAGAAACGTAGACGAAGGAGATAAAGAGAGAGGAGGGAAGGATCGAGAGCGATAAGGTCGGAATCAAAGGAGGAGAGAACCGGCTTCTGAAAACAGGTACTTCTTCTTTTACATCAGAGAATGAATGAACTTGAGTTTGGTGTTGCAGTTTAGAAACTTTTCAACTTAAAAAAATGGTTTTATTTCAACAATTTCTTGACGTTAAAAGAGTGGAAAAAGAAAAGGAGTTGAAAAGGAAGTTGACTGAGGTCAGTATCAGGAGAAAAAAGAGGTTTTTAACAGGATTTCTCCAGATGACGAGCGTGTCTAGGATCAGTCGTACCTGCATGAGTCTGTAATTACACGCTGAAGATGCCCACAGGGGCGGCAGACATGACGCTTGGCTCCGTGCCACATCCACCGCTTTTATCACGTCTGAAAAAAAAAAAGAGAGAGAAATTCTTCCAGGATTGATGAGCTCGGACGTTAAGAGTCCAAAGATTTTACGTCGTGCTTCGGTAGATTCCTCAGTTACTCCGGCCGGCCGGCGTGTTTTCCAGCCGCGCACACATCAGCTGCAGGTTTCTGATTCTTGCTCGGAGCGAATCATTCCAAAAATGTCCCGTCAGTGTGTCACGGTGTCAGTGGAACAAGTTCAGAGCGAAGGTCAGAGAGTCGGTTCGTGTTTTGGAAGACGAGTCTGACGAGTCTTTCTTCTTCTCTCGCTCCTGGACGGCTTTCATTTTAGTGTTCGCGTCTGAGCGTCGCTCTTGAATTTCTTGAGATGTGCTCTCGGCTGAGAAGTCCAGAGACTATTTGCGAGAAGCAGGTCGATACGTATCACGATACAGGGGCTACGATACGATATATATTTTGATACTGTAGTAACGAGGATATATGTGTAGTATTGTCGAGTACTTGACTCTGGTGTCATAGAATTTACAGACCACATAACTCTTAACTCGTAACTGCTTTAATTTGTTTTGAAACCAAAATATGTCCAAACATCAGCTTTAAATCTGCTGGAGTCGACTGTATCCTCTCGTCCTCAGTCATTGGCGGTCATTATTGTTGTTTAAGCTGCACAGAACGTGATGAGTGCGACCAGAAGTTGAATTGCAACACAAAAATAACAAAATGCATTGAATATTTGCATGTTAATTGTAAATTTAATAAAATTTTAAATAAAAACTTTTTTTTTCATTTTTGCTGTTGTCAGTGTTGCTGTTAAATCATAAAAAAATATCGCAATATTTAAGTTTACTGATAAGTATTTACCCAAGACTGCCCTGTAGTTTCACACAGCAACATAAGAACCAGTTCACAAATAAATGAATTAATTCATTAATGAATGTATGAATGAATGAATACTTTAAAATTGTACTCTAATACAAACATGTAAAGATCAACAAAATACAGATTGAACTATTCAAGAAAGAAAAAAAGTTTGAAAAGGAGTTTTGAGAAGCATAAGCTTATCAAGTCAAACCCTTTCTCTACCTAGTACCTCGTACTAGTGATGTGCTGATGAAGCTTCATGAAGCAGTGTCATGTTGTTAAGAGGTCAGTAGGTGGCGCCATCTAGTGGACTCTGAGAATAATGACACTGCTTCATGAAGTTCATCAGACCATCACTACCTAGTACTATAAGTAATCTTACTTTTATACTCTAAGTAAACTACTTAAAACTTAAAAAGATACTCACAACAATAACAATAACAATTTGGGGTACAACTCCAACATCCCTCAAACTTAATGTTTGCTCATTAGCTGGTTTTTTGTTGCGTTTTTTTCTCTACTAAAATAAAAGCAATTCTTTTCTTTTTTTTATTGTGACAAATTTCATTTTTAGTGCATTTTTATTATGACTCTGTTCTGTCAAAATGATTTTGTTTTTGGACATTTTTAAAACCACTTAAGATGGAAAATGAAAGGTAGATTTGGTGATTTTACATCTCAACCTGTGAACAACTGTTCTAATGAAAACATCACGTCATTTTAAAAACTGGTGGCGCCACCTACTGACCTCTAAACAACATGACACTGCATCATGAAGCTTCATCAGACCATCACTAGTTTTAAGGAGTCAGTGCCGACAACTCCGAGGTTCCTCCAAGAAACCTTGACCGAGTCAGTCCTGATCACCTTTTTGCTGTTAAAGCAATTTAAGCAAGTTTATTACAAGATATATTTTTTTAATTGATTATTTTAAATGACTTGAGAAATACACTATAAACCACGATCGCTAAACTACTGGGCATGAAACGGAGAAAACACACAAAACAGACGCAAAACAAAGACAGAATATAACAAAAATTAGCTCAAGAGAGGAAATAAAATAGCAATAAACTAAACAACTCAGGCACTCGGGCAATAAAATAACAAAAATAAGTGCACTGCTTTACAGTACACTTGTAAGACAGTGCACGTACTTGCCCAGCGTGCACATTTCGACATGTAGTACTGTCTTAAATCGCACACTTCTCTAAGTGCACTGCTTTAGAGTACACTGTGATGAAGTGCAGTTACTTGCCCAGTGCTCAAATTAAGAGAGTGTAGTACTGTCTCAAATCAAACTCTGCTGCTACACACTTACCGGAAATGACTCGACAACTTCTTCTTCTACTACTTTTTAACATTGATTGCAACCAGCTGTTGGACATTATCGTGTGTTATTATTGTTGTTGTGTTGTTTTGTGATTAAACTAGTGTTTTCTAGAGACATTTACGCCGGCATCTGCTCCGAAGAAGCGTCGTCAGTGACGTAGCTTCAGTTTAGCGTCACTAAGATGGCGGCCATTGAGGGTGGAAAGTGTCCATCGATCCACACTCAATTTTCTGGCCGTTTGAATGGTGGTTCTTCATACACATTCTCTCTTTTTAAACACCGTTTTTAATTAATTTATGCTCTCGATGTCGTTTCCTGGAATATTTGGGACGACAACTAGAGTTACTTGATTTAGGAAAACCAATCAGAGAGCCTCTTCAGGTCACATGTTTGCCTCGGATTTATCCCCGATAACCTCTCGAGTCTTCTGGCTCCAGTCCAACGCTTTAGGAGACAAAATCTCAACGGGAGCCAAGTTCGTCAGCTGTGATGATGTCACTTGCACAAGTTCATCTTTTTATAGAAGTGAAGTAACGGATGGTTTTCGGGTCTATTTTTAAGGAAACGGCTGGAACAGCTTTCTCAACCCTTTTTTTTTTACCCCCCCCCGTGATGACCTTTGACCCCACCGACCTGGTTTTCCCTGAGTGAGGAGCACACACACCTGCGTCCCGCTCCCAGAAATCCAGGTCAAGAGCCCCGTGGCACATGTGGCCCCGCAGGTCCTCGAGAGAAACACAATCTGATCCCTGGAAATAGACTTCAGGGACAATACTTCGGTTGGACGCGGTTGTTATTTGTGCGTTTGTCCGCACCTCGCCCGCTTGTGCGTCCAAATTTAAACCGCCGTCTTCAGCTGCTCCGAGGTTTTATATCCAACGATGGAGCAGGAAAAATATCTTCTCCGTCGACGAGTCTCGAGCAAACGCTGCGGTGATTCATGTCACTTCATTATACTTCAAACAAATATGTCAAGAAATAAAAAGTACTTCTGGGAACAGACAAAACGACAACTTTTATCAGTTTATAGGCTTTTAAAAAAAACACCTCGTCGCCCTGGGTTTGACATTACTCTCGCTGCGTGACGATGGAAGCGACAGAAGCAGACGTCCCGAGCGAGGGTTCAGCACATTCCTGGCCGCGGCCAGATGGTCCGGCGCTGAGGTCAGACCCGCGGCAGGTCTGCGTCTCAGGGTCGTCTGCGATGTTTATTGGGCCCTTCGGACGCAGGTATGAGAGGCATCTTCGCTTTCGTGACCGCCGCCATCATCGGGCGACCACACGCTCGCAAATAGATGATTGACCGCTTCAGCGAAGTGGAAACGACAAAAGATGCAGCAATGAAAATACACTTGCATATATTTCTAGTTTAAATTGTTGTTTTCTGTGTGTTGTTCTCTAGATGTTAAATGTTAAATGCATCCAACATTTAAGATGTAAAAACATAATTGTTGTTCAATATGTAAAGACTATGATGGAGTATCAAACTTAACGTAAAAATAATATATACGGGATTAAAGTCACGTCATATCCGCTTTGTTTTTATACTATTTTAATCTCGTAATAAATGTATTTATATACAACTTTAATTTTGTTTAAATGTATTTTTGTCCATTTCATATGACTTTAATCTCATAACACATTTTTGTACGACTTTAATCTCGTTATAAATATACTTTAGTACGACTTCAATCTCGTATAAATATATTTTTGTACGACTTTTATAGCAATTAAATTTATTATTGTACGACTTTAATCGCGTAATAAATACATTTTAGTACGACTTTAATCTCCGAATAAATATATTTTGTACGACTTTAATCTTTATATAAATATATTTTAGTACGACTTTAATCTCGTAATAAATACATTTTAGTACGACTTTAATCTCCGAATAAATATATTTTGTACGACTTTAATCTTTATATAAATATATTTTAGTACGACTTTAATCTCCGAATAAATATATTTTGTACGACTTTAATCTCGCAATAAATACATTTTTGTACGACTTTAATCATGTAATAAATACATTTTTGTACACATTCAATCTAGTAATAAATATTTTTTGTAAGAATTTAATTGATACATTTTATTTAGACTTAAATCTCGTTATAAATATATTTTGTACGACTTTAATGTTATTATAAATGTAGTTTAATACGTCTTTAATCTTGTGATAAATGTATTTTTATAAGTTTTTAAACTTGTACTACATGTATTTTAGTACAACTTCAATCTTTTAATAAATGTATTATATACGACTTTAATTTTGTAATAAAATAAAATAAAATTCTTTGACTATTTTGAGTTTTGTTTTATGTTTAAAAAACTCAATTAAAAGTTCTTTCCAGTAATTCTTCTTCTGCTCCTAGACGATGTCGGCCCCACAGCAGACCTGCTGGCTCCAGCGACTCCTCGTCGTGCTCCTCAAGCTCCAGCTCACGCTGGCGGCTCTTCTCCGACCAGTAGGTTCCGCAGAATGTTCCGCCAAAGGTCCGGCCTCCTACCTTCTGGTCTTCACCGGCCACTGGGACCCTCAGGCCTTCCCCAAGCAGTACCCGCTGTTCCGGCCTCCAGCGCAGTGGTCCAAACTCATCGGTAACTAGCTTGTGCTAACTGACGCGCTGAGTTTAATGAGGGGGGGTGAGCCAGATGCTGGTTAGTCCCAACACTCTGAAGGAAAGCAGGACGTTGATGTTATCAATTGGCAGGAAAACTCCTGTTTGTTCTGTTATTTATTAGTCGGAAAAGTGACATTAATGTTGAACAAGTGCCAGACGCTACAAATGAAACGAGTCGTAAAATCAACATCCACCCAAGAGACGTGTATTTCATTCTCCAGGAGTGTCTGTAATTGAGTCCAGGCGTCCAGGTTTGATTTCTCAGGTGGATTTGAAAACATGCTTGTTATTCAAAAGTGTTTTTTTTCTAATGGAGACAAGCAGCTGTTCTGAGTCTCTAAGCGATGATGTCACTGGACCTGATGAATGAGCTGAAGATCTCGTGGGTGATCCTGGACCCTGTTGCCAATTATTGTTCAACCTTCTTTTAAATGTGTTCTTCCTGTTCTTCAGAGCCGGAACATAATAATACCACACATTATGATCGCTTAAGACGCAGAGGAAGAGGATCAGCACCTCCAAGAAATTTCATGATGTTATCTCAGGGGCAAGATGACCCAAAGGCCTGAAATCAAATGTGTTTGTGCTATCCATTGTGTTGTCTCAGGGTCAAGGTGACCTGGTTGTCCAAAAACAAATGTGTTTGTGGTATCACGTGTGTTATTCGGGGTCAAGATGATCCAGAGGCCTAAGAACAAATGTGTTTGTGGTATCCATTGTGTTATCTCAGGGTGAAGATGACCCGGAGGCCTGAGAGCAAATGTTTTTGTGGTATCCCTTGTGTTGTCTCTGGGTCAAGGTCAACGACCTCCTTGGCTTCCATAAATACATATGCAGTGCTGGAGGTTGTTCGCTTGACCCAGAGACAACACAAGGGATCCCACAAACACATTTGGTTTTGGACCCCCGGGTCATCTTGACCCTGAGATAACACAAGCGATACCTCAGACACAGTCTGTTTTGGACCCCCGGGTCACCTTGACCCTGAGATAACACAAGCGATACCTCAGACACATTTGGTTTTGGACCCCCGGGTCACCTTGACCCTGAGATAACACAAGCGATACCTCAGACACATTTGGTTTTGGACCCCCGGGTCACCTTGACCCTGAAATTACACAAGGAATTTGCTATTTTAAGTGTTTCCTTTCCACTCTGGCATGTGAACGTCTCGGAGTCTTCACTCAGAATTGGTTGAAAAGTTTGCACGCGATATGACGACATCATCTGCCTTTTTCTTTGTTACGTAGCGATGTGATGGAGGTTGGAGCCATTTTATACGTACAGTTGCGGGGAAAGAACCAAGATATATTTAGATATCGTAACGTTTAAAAACGTTCGGGTACAGAGAAGCTAGCTCGCGCCCTAGCATACGCGCTAATGCAGTGAAAACTGGAGTCAAAAAAAAGGACTCAAAAGCTATATTTCACTCAAAATCCTTTTATTGCTGCAGTCGTTCTGTCAGAAGCGAGAAAAGGCAAAGGCCTTAACACGAAGCAGACAAAGTATGACTTGCTAAAATCCTCCAGATGGCCCGACTGTCTAGTAACGTCTGTCCAGAAATGTCTTTAATATCTTTTTTATTGTTCATTCTTTCCCAAGCGGTGCGCCACAGTGCGAGGCCGCAGTGAAGGTGGTTGGGTGCGGTAGAGTCCTCGCTCAGAGACGGGGGTTGACAAGGAAACAAGTGGGGCCCGACTTTTCCACGCCGCGGCTCTCAGGGTGGCTGGCAGATGTTGTGTGTTTGTGTGTACATCGGTTGTATCGTGACCTCCTCGCACAATGTCTTTAGTGTGCCTCGGTCCTGGTCATCGTTTGACAGGAGGAAAGAAAAACACATGGAGTCACCGCACAAATAACAACCTGTCAAGGGATCCGGGGACCTCTAATGGGGGTTTTGAATCGGGTTGACCGGGGGGGCAGTGGACCAAGGACGGGTGACGGACTTTTTGTCGATCCTTTCAACTTAAAAACCACTCGGGCCCGGTACTTTTAAAAGTCTCGACGGGACACGAACGTGACGTTGTCATCGGATTTCAAGGTTGTGGGAAATTTTCCCGGGGAATGGAAATGTAATTTAGCGCTTAAGTAATGACAGTTTTCGGGGGAAGAAACGGGATCGTGTGTGAAGTGTGCGAGAGACGTGTGCGTGAGTGTGTGTCAGTAAGTGTGTCAGGAGCGTTTAAGGAATGACGACATGGTGGTGCGTCTGGATGTGAGGTAAGGCAGAGGAATTGGAGCATTTGTCAGCGTGTTTTTTGGCTAACCCCGGCTCTGCCCTGGAAACCGCCAGCCGTGGGCCGGTAGCGTCGCTGCTTTCAGCGCGACCTTTGAACGTCATTATGATTCGTTGATTCTAAACAGATGATCTTGATCGTGGAATATAAATGGATTTTTGGGGAACTAGAAGATAAATCTATCCAGCAATGTTGGACTTTGGTTTGAGGTTTATGATGAGCCTGCTTTGGTTTTACTCAATTCATTAGAGGGTTCAGTTTAGCTGATTGGAGAGTTAGCTTGCTAGGCTAGCGAGCCCAATACAATCCAAGAATTTAAACATTTTCTACTCACCTCACTAAGGTTTGGATTATTTTCAGATTAATCAGTTCTTTTTAGAGTTATCGGTACAAATGTATTTCATGCTAATGTAGCAACTGGAGCTCAGTTGTCTTTGTCCAAAAAGACACTTAAAAACATCTAAAAAAAACTCCATACTGCTCGTCTGTAACGTCCATCTTGTATTGGAGCCTCGACATTAGGAATTGTTTGGAAAAAACTTAAACAAATATGTGTTAAGTATACTATATTTTAAGTTTGTTTTTTAGCGGATGCTATTAGGGTATCGGCGTAAATCTTGCACGCTGACACTGACCATGTGCTTGAACAAGTATATAGTTGTAGCAAGAGCCAAAAAACTTGTAGGTTCCACTACAAACGCACTTAAAATATACAGATTTATTGAGTTTTTATCAGATAAATTCCTCTTGTCGAGACTTCAATACAAGAGGGACGCTACAGACGAGCAGTATGGATGTCTTTAAGTGTCTTTTTGGATGAAGATGAAGACGAAGACAACGGGGCTCCAGTTGCGAGGTTGAAATACATTTTTGTCTATAGCTCTAAAAAGAACAGATGGCTCTGAAAATAATCTCAACTCTTAGTCGACATAAGGGTGAGTAGAAAACGAGCGAAGTTTGAATTTTGGGGCGAACTATCGCTTTAAGCCAACACAGGTGTACGATTCGAAGTGTCTCATTCTTCTCGAGAATCAATCCATTTTCTGCAAAATAATGCTCGCCTTTCTTCATCCCCCTCTAGCTGTGACTCATAACCACCATTATCGGCTGTGGGAGGAAGGAGCCCGGGCCAGCATAGGGGTTCAGAACTTTGCGGAAATTGGGGTGACGGTGGAAATAATGAAGGAGGCCAAGGAAGCGAGAAGGAGACGTTCCGTTGGCGCCATGTACCGGACAGCTGGTATTCCTAATGGCATTGGGCACAGCTCCACCGAGTTGCTTATGCAGCCTCGCAACTCACTGGTAATTGAAACAATACACACACACACACACACTGACACATCTGCTTGATTAAATCTGTTTCGTCATCTGGTGACCCGAGCCTTCGCGTAATACGGTCCATCCGCACCGACCAAACACTTCACTGGTTCTTTCCATGATCCAATCAGACTGTGTTTAACCTTAAGTGCTTGAAGCCCTGCAGCCACAAACGCCCACATCCATCCTGCATGGTCTGCACTTTGTCTGCTGCCTGTCCCGCTCCGCTCTGGGAGCTTAGGAAGGGGGCCCAGGTTGAAATTCAGTAACAGCTTAGAGTTGGACAATTTATCACCACATCATAGGCACTTTCAAAGATGGACGTCATCTCCACGAAAGAGAAATATTTCTACCCTGCTAAAAATGTGTTAGGGAATGGAAAGATAGATGGAAGAGGAATTTTTGTTTTTGTGGCCCCGAAGCCCCTTAGCCTAGCTACGTAAACTAGCTATAGCAAGCCTTGGGGTCCCTCCTTTCTTGGTGTAGGTGACCCAAACTGACCTGGACCTTTTCATCCGTCGACTGGCGCTCCCTTAACTGGGAAAGGGTATGAACACGAAGTGATGTCGGTTTGTCTTATTTGAGGTTGACTTTATTATGAAGCATCTCTGCGGTCGGTTCCCAAATCCCTAAAATTGGACTTCTTCACCACCGACATCATCTCATAATCCTGGGAGACATTTTTCTGTTTAGGGCAAACATCAATTTTCCTGTCTTTCACTGAATTCTTCTGCTTCTTCGTCAACTTATTTCCACATTAAATGCTGGCAAATGTAATTTGATTGATGCGTCCTGAGTATCAGGCTTGGTAATATCAACAAGGTTTGGCCGGGCTGGTCTGGATTTAAGTGCATTTTACATTAAAATTAAATTGCAATTTTTGCATTAAAATATCTTGTCAACCACATAAAATGATTTATGTTGGCCTTGATTTACCCTTATAGATCTTGAGTTAACAATTCAAGATCAATGACTGCCTTGAATCTTTTCTAACGGTCACAAACCACTGGGTAACTTCACAGTCCCCTTCGTGAGGCATTTGTTACCAGACACATAGATTCAATTATCTATATCATTTGCATCTGCAAAAGACGTATCTCAAGGTATACTAGTCCAACTAGGTTCCAAAACTCATCAATGGTCATTAAAGTTGGAAGTGACCAAAAGAAGAATATTGCAGGTACAAGCCGAACAAATACCTTAACCCTAACCCTTAGCGATCTGAAGGGAATCATGGTCATTGGGGAGAGACCTGGGCTAGAGCCCCTGCCCCTCTTTTTGGAGACGATTCATTTTAGCATGAAGCTTCTCTGTGGTTGCTTCCCAAATCTTTGAATTTGACTTCTTCACCACTGACATTGTCACCTTTGGCATATTGTCAGGAGCCTCATGGACACGTTGCTAGTTAGGAGTTTCAGGGCATGTCCCACCGGTAGAAGACCGATGGGGATACCAGGGATATGCCGGGGAGACTGGGGAGTTTCTAAGATGGCCGTCTTCACCTGATTGTCTTGAGACAAGTCACTTACAACGCAATCGGCTCCGTCAACGTAGATGGGTCAACTAGATTATTTACTTAACATTTGTTGAGTCGGTCACGCCTTCAAGGGCCAGTCAATGAAACTAATGCATCAGACTGGTCTTGGGTGTGAGGAAGACCTCAAGACAATATATTCTAACGGCAGATCCACTACAGAGGGATTTCATTGCTACTGCTTTTCAGATGAAGTCCAGATCTGCTCAATTCTGGATATGGAAACCATGAACGGCCTGAACAATATAAATCTGACAATAACCACTCATACGTCTGGGGTGTATCCAGGGTCAAGTATAGCTCATGAATGCGCGGCTTTGATTCAAAATGAACGTCTAGCCATCCTGCCAAGACTCAATAATAACCCTCAAATTAATGGAATTGGGTCAATGTAACATCCAAATGCATCAACATCACAGCGCAGCAAAGGTAAAGCAAGGACTATTTTTCTCTTCAGTTTTTTGGCATTTGAGAATGAGATATGAAATTACAGGAAAGTGTTGCGGTCGGTGTTAGAAAGCAGTTTTAGAGATAGGTTTTTTGGGGTCTGCCTTGAATTATGATGACCTACATTTGTCGGTGGGTTATAAACGCTTGAGCCGTGAAAAACCCATAAACAAGTCTGTCGGTAAGTACTTGTGAACGGCAGCTTTATTGCCCGTCGTCTTCGCATGCGACGTCTGCGGCTGCCTCGAGCTCCCGAGGTGAACTAAAGTTAGTCAAGAGGACGAGAATCAGCTGAAATCTGTTTATGCGCTTTGTCTGTTTGTCTCTGGTAAACTCATTTTCGTCTCACCACAAACCAAAACATCCACACGCAACGCACCAAAATCTCCCAAACACACACGATTCCTATCTCTGCGCTCACATGCTGTAAACGTGTAATTGAAAGCAGACAGAGAACATGAAATAAATGCCCTCCGTGTCCGAGGTTTATCATCCTGAAGAAGTTTATATTGTGTAGGATCAGTGGCACCAGACATAATGGAATTATACCAGCTGTGCACTAAGCTTCTTCTGCTACCGGGCTGGCCTGCATGTTCGCTAAGGTCTCTCTGCGGAGGTTTTGTGATTTGCTGAGATGAAGAAAAAAAGCAAGATGGATCATGGGAGCTTTGAGTAACTGTCTGTATCCCGGAGATACTTCCTGGCCTGTATATTGCGAACCCACAGGGGCCCGAGGAGCGAGGGAAACCCCTCACATCCTTTCAGGTTGGCTCAATGGATACAGCAGCTCCGAGAAACACCGCGGTGTCGCTGGACGAGAAGAGCGAGTGGATGAAAAAGATACTTCTGAAAAGCAATATGTCCCATTCAGATTTGTAGCTCAAAGGCACAGGGAACAGACGGCCAGTGTCACGCTGACACTGACCTGAACCAGAGTGCTCCGGTCTGCCCGGTGTGATGTCTATTCCAGCGCTACACATGTGTGACATCCTTTGTTGGCTTCCTAAGCTTGGATGTCTCACAGCAGCTTCTCGCATGTCATATTTCCAACTCAGGAGGGATCTTCTGTTTGTCTGCCACCTCAGCCCGCGCTGACCTCACGTCCTGTATTAGCTCCGGAGATTCATCTATCACCGAAGAGACACCGTCCCATCCATTCCGGGAAAACCAGGCACTGACGCACACATGCTGTTTTCGAGGCCTGCCCAAACAATTTACAACCTCCTGTTTCTTGTTTTGTTATTTGTGTGTGGTATTTAAATCTGTCGAACTCTGTTGTGATGCGCATTTCTTTCATGAGTCTCCAAGTGGTTCTGTTTGATCCAACACGTTTTCTACGATTGATATCAGCCCTGAGGAGCGTCTTGGTTTACATTGTGTGGCGAGAGTGAGACATGTGGATTACAAATCTGACGGAGAAATTCAACCTCAAAGATGTCAACCAAAGTGATCTGTCAGAAAATATTTCTTTTTCTTAACTACTTTGAAGACAGACAACATTTTTTAGACTTTCTCTGTTTGTAATTTGCAAAATCACATGTATCAAACTCAAGGACCTGGGCCTGCCAGAGTCAAATGATGTGGTCCACAAGAGTTCCCCTTCCAAATGCATGGTGAAATTATGACCTACAGAGAATGCAAAATTTAATTTTGCCCTTTGCCAGGTGGTTTTATGTTAAAAAATAATCGGGGAACTTTTTAAAACCGCAAAGTTGAGTATTTGTGGCCTATTCAGAGATGCGTTATGCTAGAATTCAGTCATGAATTCATCTTCCCTTATATCTTATTTATCATTTTAATTTCTTGCATGAATGGTTTTAAAAAAACAGCGTCAAAAACTTTCTACATCCAAGAACACACACTTATATCTCAATGAATGTAGAAAGTGATCGTTGATTCTAATTCTATTCTGTGATATTTTTCCTGATCACTAGCTTTCAATGATGGCGAAGATAATACCGAGCCCCGACTGGTATGTTGGCGTGGACAGCCTGAACCTCTGCGACGGTAACCACTGGAAACAGGAAGTCACCGTTGACCTGCAGCCTTTTGACGCAGGGACCGACAGCGGATTCACCTTCTCCTCCCCTAACTTTCCCACCGTTCCACAAGAAAACATAACAAAGGTGAGTCAAAGGTTGAAGTTACTAACAATATTATGACATAAAACGCATTTAAGTGAGATCCCAGATGGCCGTCCCGCTCCGTGCCCTGACATCGTTTGGGAGTGAGGTGTAATTCTTAACTGTCATCCTCAGCCCAAAGTGATTCAAGGTTCAATCGCCTCTCTTACGTAACGGTCCATCTCTCTCTACCCATGTGTTTCTAAGTGGACTGTTGAACCTTTGTTCGGAATCTGCTGGCCGATGAATTATTCCGATCTGTTCCACTTTGCATCTTTCAGATCACCTCACAGATGCCAAACCATCCGGCGAACTCCTACTACTATCCACGTCTAAAAGAACTCCCCCCCATCGCGAGCATAAGGATCACGCGACTGAGCAGACCCCACAACCGCCACGCACCCATGTCCAATCACATCATGCCAAACTCCATCAATCCACAGCGATTCTCAGGTAAGAGCGACTCAGAGTTGATTTAAAGTTCTAAGCAGATGCACATTTCGGATTAAAGCAGATTGTTTCTGGCGCCCCCTAGTTTTTGAGTAGTGTAACTGAAGGACCAACCGCGACTGCATGTGCATTTGTTTACAAAACAAAAACATTTTATCCTCGCGGAAGCTTCAAAAAGTCCAGTTAGTACTTCAGACATGATAGAAAATAATTGAATCAAATGAACCTGCTGCTTTAACCCAGTGAGGCTAACAAATAAGAATTAAAAATAATGTCACTCAAAGTTCTGTTGAAGTTAACTTGACCAATTTCAGTGGGTAGTTGGCTGTAAAACGTCCGAGCCCACAATGGCTTACAGTGCATGGAGAAAAACCTAGGAAGCACTATTATAAAGCAGGAATCCAATATTAACTCGGTGTAGAGTTGTATCCTATTGACCTCAATTGGCCCCCAGGCAGCGGGTGTGAAGCTACATTGAACCTCGTCTGAAGTACTTTAGTTACTTGTAGAGGACTCTTTATGTATTCATAACGTTGCTTTACACGATTCCAACCTATCCAAAAATCTTTTTTTTAGCAATTTGGGTCAACAGAAAAGACACTTGTACTGTAATTTGTACTCATTCTATTTGTGTGTATCACACCTTTCCCCCTCCTCTAAATACAGCAACACCACTTGACTGTGAAGTATCTCTGTGGTCCTCCTGGGGTTTGTGCCTGGGCCCCTGTTCAAAAGGTGGAGTCCGTCATCGCACACGTTACATCCTTCTTCGGCCTGCAAATTCTGGCACCCCGTGTCCCGAATTGGAAGAACAAGCTGAGTGCATACCGCACAGCTGTATGAGACTCCAGTAACCTGCGGATCACCTGAGCACTGGAGCTGCCAGCATTCAACACTGGGTCTAAAGATGTCACTGCTGGACCGAGGAAGACGACTTTTGCAAAGTATCTTTTGCTTCTTGCGGACAGATGAGAAGGTCTTTGTAAAGGAAACCCAAAGAATAGAGTTCTTTTTGGCGGGTTTTCGTGGAAAAACAAGTGAGCACAGAGTGAGGTTTGGATGGACATGTTGAGGTTATAATAATAATTTGAGGAGTGATGGATGGTGAATGTCTTTATAGTAATGAACTGTGGAGGAAATGTAACAGGTCGTTATCGGTAAAACAGTTTGACCATGCACACACACACACACACACACGCACACACACAACCACAAACCTTTTGGCACATAGAATTCCTTGCACGTACTTCATACCTTCACAAGGTCTGGAGAGTTGGTTTACAAAGGTAACTTGTACATGCTTGACAAATGCAGCTCTTTCAAAAGTAACTTCACACCCTGGTTTATAAATATCCACAAGAGACAACAAGCCAAACGCTTATGTAACGATGTCAAGACGATGAAATGAGCAACTTGTTCATTGAAAGAGTAGATTTTTTTGTTTGTGTTATTTGACCTCTTTTGATATTTTCATGTCTGGATTTTGTAAATACTTTGTAATGTGTCACGTGTATTACTGAAGAGATTTTTTCAATAAAAAGAACTTTTCTTACCCCATGTGGTTGAAGTCTGAACTGCAGTAGGTACTTGTAAAACAAATGAAAAACGTCTGCGAGGCTTGTGTTGTGATGTGTTTCTTAGGCGTGATGTTGATGTCAGTTTTGCCTCATATTTCAGTTGTTTGAAATGAAGAACGAGAAACAAATAGCAGCCTTTTCTGGAGGTGGATAATAATAACAAGCTGTGTGTGTGTATATATAAATATTGATGTATATGACCGGAGGAAAAAAAGGTGGGGGAATTGACAAGGAGCTGAACAATACAGTGAAAAAACAAAAGAGTTGTTGGAATAATTCCTTTTGAAATGTGAAAATTTAAATTAGATAAATGTATTTCCTTATTTATTTACACATAATACATTTAATTTCGTTTTCCTTTTCACCCCCAGTCAGTCTATTTCCATTCGCCTTTTCATATCTTATAATTGCATTCCTGGCATCCCATAGTTCTCTACTACAACATGTCACTTTTTTAACCTTACAAAGATAGAATCAAATAAACATGTTCATTTTATTTGATACACATGAAGTCTTTCCACATTGTGGAAATTTGAGTTGCAGTTCAGGAGAAAAAGATTACAATATACAGTATAAGGACATTCAGTACACACATACAAAATACGTATACAAAATAATCATACAAATAATAATATTAAAAAAATAAGCAGAAAATAAATAAAATGAAAAATATATCAACAGCATTCATTCATTCATTTATATACTGCTCTTTATTCCCTTATGAGTGTCGTGAGGGGCTGAAGCCTATCCTAGCATCTTCGGGCGAGAGGCGGGGGACACCCTGGACAGGACGCCAGTCCGTCACAGGGTACACAGAGACATACAAACAATCAACACTCATACCGACGGACAATTTCCTATCGACTTCTGTATGTATTTGGACTGTTGGTTGAAACCGGAGTACCTGGAGTAAACACGGGAGAACATACAAAACGATTTATAATTAAGTATATATATATATATATATGAGGGATGAGTGTGTGTTTGTTTGTATGTCTCTGTGTGCCCTGCATTGGACTGGCGTCCTGTCCAGGGTGTCCCCTGCCTCTCGCCCGAAGATGCCGGGATAGGCTTCAGCCCCCCCACGACACCCGTAAGGCAATAGCAGAAAACGAATGAATGATTCACCACATGCTCCCCTGTACTACTAGTGTGTGCATTAAAAAACGAATCTTGTACTAACGTTTATTTTGTTGATATATTTTTCATTATTTTCTGCTTATTTTTGTTGTATTGTTATTTATTTTTTTTTTGATTGTTTTGTATACGTTTTTTGTATGTTTGTACTGAATGTCCTTATACTGTATATTGTCATCTTTTTCTTGTGAACTGCAACTCAAATTTCCACAATGTGGAAAGAATACATGTGTATCAATAATGTATATATACATACAGACTCAATAGAAAACACAACAATATAATATTGCTTTAATTTCTTTATAATTGCTAAAATGATATTACTACAAAACTAACGCATCCTAATGCATCCTGTTTGTCTTCTATACTAAAAGAACTCTTGAGATATAAAATGATATTACTACAAGACTAATGCATCCTGATAAGCCAGTGTATATTATATTATATTATATTAATCAAGCCAGTGTATATTATATTATATAGTATTAATTAATTTACTTTCGTTTTCTTTACTTTGTTATGGTTTAAATAAGTATTTGGGAACCAGAATCAGCACTTATTTTTCACATGGAAAAAATACATGTATATCAATAACGTATATATACATACAGACTCAACAGAAAATACAACAATATAATATTGCTATAATGTCACGTACTATTAAAAATGATTGAAATAAATAATGCAGTACACACACAACCACAAACCTTTTGGCACATAGATTATATAATATTAAGTAATTTACTTCATTTTTCTTTACTTTGTTATGGTTTAAATAAGTACTTGGGAACCAGAATCAGCACTTGTTTTTTACATGGAAAAAATACATGTGTATCAATAATGTATATACACATACAGACTCAATAGAAAGTACAACAATATAATATTGCTATAATGTCACGTACTATTAAAAATTATTTAAATAAATAATGCAGCAGGAAACTAACTAAGTAAATTCCACGCAGTGTAATTCTATTCTGGGTCACTAGTGGCCGCTGTTTTCCCCGAAGGCGCTGCAGCTGTCTACGAGGAGTGCGTTTGATTGTTGCAGGGCTCAATGGCGGACATAGCGGTGGAGTCTCGCAAGCTCCGAGGACAATAACATCTCTGCTCGTCGGGTTCCCTGGCGTGACTCGGTCCGCCGCTGCGTAAAAACCCCCGAGTCACACTTCCTAACTCTCATTTGAACCTTTTTTTTTTTTTTTCGTCCCCTGTTTTTTTTTCCGCATTCTTGACTTGGCACCGAAGAGCGAAGAAGTTAGTCCGTCCATGGTGGCTCGGTGGACGCAGCTCTAGCTAAAAAAAAAAACATGGGCGACTCTCACGAATTGATCATCGGGAAACGACTCCTCTTGCTCCTCGACGACGGAAGGACCGCCAACGGCACCGAGCCACAGCAGGCCGCCCTGGTCCGGGAGTGGCTCCGGGGAACCGTGAGAGCCGTTCGCGTGACTGGCCTCCCCGTCCCGGAGGGAGCGAAGACGACAACAAGCCATCCTGGAGGTCTGACGGTCAGTGTTGACATGCGAACCCAGCCCTCGCTGTTGGATACACAACAACCCGAAACAACACAAAGCGGACTCACAAACATAACCACCAACATCTTTTATTAACATTAACTATCAGTTTATGGGATTATTTCAAGTTTAAGCTAGCACACGTTAGCCCGCTAGCATTCGACTAACAAGCGGGCGAAGCAAAACTCGAGGTCGGGGATTTAATGGCCTCCGCTTTGTTCCCGTATTTCACGTTTTGAAGGTTAAAACGAACTCTATCCCTTTTTCTTTTCATAAACGACGATCAAAACGAGTGAAACGCTTCGTTACACGTCTAGGATGTACGTGAATAAACAGCAGGATGTTTCGATCATGTCAGTTTGTTAGTGAAGGGCCTCGACGTTAACTTGGATCGTTTACTTAAAATAAATATTATCCACCATTTCAGGGAAATGTCTCATACACTAATGTGACTTATTTAATAACTTTTCTTTAGTAAATCGCATGAAATATAGCGTTTTTATTTGGGTGGAACTGGTTGACCTATATTTGCCAACATATGTCAACAATTTTCTGTGACTCAAAATAAACTTTAGAAAAGCAACACAGCAATTTATTCTAATGTTTACGTAATAATGTTAGTCAGATGCTTTTGTTGGCGTCCATCCTAATGTTTGTGTTGTAGGTTTTGAAAAGAGGTTACTGGGTCAATGCATAGTGGAGTTTTCTCACAGGATAGTGACCTGTGACCCCTGTCCACTCCTGCGAATAAACCTCTTAGTCGGCGAGGAAAAGAAGAAACACACAAAGAATATATCCCATATATATTAGAGCTTTGTATCGATCAAACATTTTCTGTACTCAATTCAAACAAAAAGAAAATTTGATAGTCGTATTTTTAGTATTTGACCAATTTCCAATCCAAGCTGTTTTCAACAAAACAACAAAAAATCCAGTGTAAAGACACCTTGCTAACAAGTGACAAATCAATCCGCTGTTCTCTGCCTTGTCATGTAACGGTTTTTATTCAGAAAAATCCACATATTACCAAGTTTTGATCACGTTTGGGTACTGAAACATTGCACTGAAAGACGAAGCATGCTTTAATACTTGGTATTAAGTAAGTAAGTAATTTGTATTTATATGGCACTTTTCCAGACCAGGGTCACAAAGCGCTTAATCAATCAAAACAATACTTAATAAAATATATACTTAAAAGGTCAAGATAACATCGAGATTGCAAGAGCTCACGTTCGTAGCAGCCACACAAAGGCTCACTGGAAGCGGAAGTTAACAAGCATATCATTACCAAGCATTTCAATCAGTGGCACAAAATAACAGAAGTTCCATACCGAGCCCTAATATATATATAAATATATGAATACATGACTAGGATAGGAAAAAAAATCATGCAATAAATTGGATAAGAGCAACACAAATCCTTTAAAACTACAGTTTTTAATGGGATTTTAAAGGGAACAGTTTAAGTTGTGATGTACTTCGGCAGGTTTTTTCAAAAGTCAAGGGAATCTTGAACTATCTTTGCTTTGATATAGTTGAAAACTTTACAATATCCATTATTTAAGTGTTCTAACTTTATTGTCATGTGTAGTTATTTTTCAAACTCATTAGGGTGTTGCATATGGTGTCATTGTCAATAAAAAAAAATTCATGATAGGACGTGACTCATAACCATAAAAAAAAGCTGACTTTGATCACTGAAACGATCGAAAGGGTTTTTCCCCTTTGTTGTTCTCGTTTTAGCGTACACATGGCTGAGAAGTTTCTGCGTGATCCGTCGTTAAAAAAAAAAAAACTGAGCCAATAACACATTCTAACACTTTGTTCTCTACTTTTTTTTACAGATCTTTGTGGATTTCGAGAACGCTTCGAAGAGGGGCTCTTGGGTGCAGGTGTTTGATAACACTATCAAAGCTGCGTTGATAGAGGATTCTATTGTTTGGGTTTTACGAAATGACACTTCTGGGAACTCTGGGGCTCCAGCTGCAGCAGCTTTGGCTTGGCCAGCTCTGGTAAGTATCAGGTTACGCTTGAGTGTAAGATTTAAAGAGCTGTGTTGAAATATTAATTAACCTTCAAGGTTTAGTTTGGTTATTTTTTCAATTATTTTCATTTAAATTGTTTGTCTTCTATACTAAAAGAACTCTTGTGATATAAAATGATATTACTACAAGACTAATGCATCCTGATAAGCCAGTGTATATTATATTAATTCATTTACTTTCTTTTTCTTTACTTTGTTATGTTTTAAATAAGGACTTGGGAACCAGAATCAGCACTTATTGTTCACATGGTCCGTTACATTTTGTCTCTCCTCCTCAGCTCTTCCGCTCACTCGTTGACAAGGTTGGTTTGGGATCAATTGTTGCCGTTGAGCATTTTGGAAACAAAAAGTTGGATTTCCTGCCAGATAAGAAGTCTGTCCAAAGATTTGAGGTTAGTCTGTTTGCCATTTATTTGAATCGTAAACTTGTGACATATTGTTAAGGATTAATGGTAAATAACTAGACTTGGGAAACCAAATTCCTCATTGGTCTTTAGACAAATTATAGTTTAAACTAATTTCACTCTTGTTGTTGAGCTTGTTTAAGCAACTTGTTTTTAATGCACAAGGCAGTTCATTATTAATTAAATTATTTTGAGATCAGTACAACAAATCTGTCTGCCTCATAAATGATTCAAAACACTTTAAATGTATCCTTTCTTCATTATTTTATAGCAATATAATGTTTATAATAGAAACAAAAAAGGGAAAAATACAAAATTGTATCCGTGTAGTCATCATTCAAGTTGTGCATCTGGTTCTGATCATTCATATTCTTATAGTGTATGCCCTTAAATATACATTTTGAGAGTGTAATTTGTGTTCAAACATTGTGTTCTGATTGAAGGTGGATAAGGACCTGAGACATCCAACATTGGAGCAGAGTGGATTGCGTGCTTCTGTTTCCAGTTGGCACAGTGACTTTGAACTCCAGGAAATCTTCAGAAAAGGTCAGAATATTTTCTTTTGCTCAGGATATGTTTTTGTTATCTTAACAGATTCACAAGAAGTGAGTTAATGTGAATTTAAAAAAGGCAAATGTTTGCTGTATTTAATAAAGTGAATAAAGTCAGTTTATTCTCCGTCAAAGGGTTTTCAAAGTGACCCAAAGCCTCTAAATATAGATTCATAATCCTAGACTTAATCTATGTAATTAAAGCAAACCTTTTGACACATTTTAAAATGGTTTCTTTGTGTGTGTGTGCAGGTTCTTTTACTATTCAAGGACGAAGAGTGTGTGTGTACCAACCAGAGGCAGATGAGAGCTGGGCACCTGGTCTGATCTCACACCATGACCCAGTCTCACACATCATGGAGATAACAATGGACAAGGTTAATCATTTTTCTCATCTCAATTCCAGAGTTTTGCCTCCTCGAAAAGTCTTTAATCACATATTTTTGCAGAGTAAAGAAAATCAGTTGGTGGATCCGCGTGTGGTTCACGTCATGCTGGCGGAAAGTGAGGTGAGGATTTATCCTGGAAATTCTTGTGTCGTGTTTTAATTACCGTCTTTGAACATTTAAAAAATATAAAACCTTAAATTGGCTCATCACATTTGATAATGCTATTGGTAAACCATCTTTTCTCAATGGTCTTAAAGATCGTTTAAATGTTTTTAACAGTTTATTTCATCTTTTTCACCTTCAAGCCTGATATGAATGGACAACGCAGTGACACCGTCAAGTGTGACAGTGGACGCAGACGTAGGACTCCGTCTGAAGGAGAGGACGACGTGAACTTAAAACGTTTCAAGGGCGCAGGGAACCTGGGAACTGATGCCCAGGAGTGCAACGAGATGAACAGAAGTCCAACCGAAGGAAGCGAGAGGTGGAGTGGAGCCTTAGTCAGCAGTACAACTAAGAACGGAAGCTCCTCCGAGGGAAACTTTCCACAGGGCAGAGTTTCGCTCTCCAGCACCAGCTTGTCCCTCCAGGCGGACCAGTCAAACTCTCTCTTCCCTTCCAGTGTGAAAGAGAACGGTCGTGCTGTCCCGACCCAAGGAGCGGCGGATTCTACGACAGCATCCTCTCACGCCCTGAATCCTCCCCCGCTCAAGCCAGCGCCCTCTCCCTTCTCCACCACATCGTTCCCTTCGCTCGGACAGATGCCGAGCCTGGTTCCCGGAGCCCCGTCTCCGAAGGCCTCCATGTCGCCCCAGACGGCCGACAGGCAGGAGGTGGCGCAGTCTTCCCAGTCCAAACCAGCGGCGCTCGTTTCCCCTGGTCCCGTCACCATTTCCTGGTCTTCACATGACAGCAGTCCAAGTGTGGCTCTCTCTACGTCGGGCGGTTTTAATGCTAAGACGACCACCTGGGGAGGTCAAGCTGAGGTAGGTTTATCTTCAATACACTGGTCACTTTTTTGCAGGGTTAAAAAAAATGTATTGACCAACATTATTTTAACTTACAAATCCAACCTTGCTAATGATGAGCCGTCTCTCAACAACCTTCTCAGTAAAAGTGATCTTAACGGCTCAGCCAACCAATCACAGCCGCCGATCACTTTTGACAGCAACATAGACCTGTGCTGTGTCTCAAATCGCATACTTGCGTCCTTAAAGTTACTATTTTTAGTGCGTAAGTGCGTCTCAATTCTTAGTATGCGAAATTTAGTGCGCCATGCACACTAAATTGTCGTACTAAAATGCCCACAAAACCGATTATGGTTCGATGGACACATCTACCCTAAACAGCTGCCATCTTAGTGACGTTTTAAACGGAAGTTACGTAATATATATATGCATATACTTACAGGTTCCTTTTCAGCAGCAGTAGAAGTATGAGACGTCTTCAGTGCTGATACCAGCTTAAATATCTTGCGAATATTTCGATTCTCATATTTTTTCTTTATTTCTTTTTTAAAACTTGCAAAACGTGCTCCCAGCAGGTGTCATTTATAGCGTTCCAACTGCTGGTTGCAACCATTGTTAAATAGAAGTAGAAGAAGAAGCTGTCTGGTCATTTCCGGTCAGTGCGTAGCGGCATTGTTTGATTTGAGACATACTATCTGTGGAGAGTTTTCCTACTAGTTAGTACGTATACTATCCTGATGCATACTAACTTCTAGTATACTAAGAGAAGTATGCGATTGGATACACAGCACTGGATCCTAAATACAGCATTTCACCAACTTAAGTGGAGCAGAAAGAGTGAGGCATCATGGGAGTTGACTGTGTTGACGATAAGTGATGTGTTTGGGGTAATTAGTGCCTCACACTAAGTGTAGGTTTATCTAGTGTTAAAATAAATGACCTATATGTAACGGTGTGAACAAAGACAAGGCGCTCTGCCGTTCTTTACGACAGCTTACTAATATGAATATGTAGTTGCGTGCGCAAAAAAACAAAAATAGTAGAAGTTGAACCGTGATTTGTACTCTGTACAGCTTTAGTGTCCTAAGACAACCTGACCGTCTTTTCCTTTAGCAGGGTTTGTCTAACACATAATCTTTTCTCATCCGTCAGGCCTCAAAGTCATCTTTGGGTTTCGGTTTGGCGTCTTCTACGACTGCTGCCCCGGTATTTGGAAACATCGCATCCAAAACGAACGGCGCTCCGACCACCTCTCTATCCTCCCAAGAACCCCCCAAGCCATTTGGATTTGGTTTTGGTGAAGCCAAGAGCGAGACCCAAACGCAGAATGACAAGAACTTGTTTTTCCAGTGCATGACACAGAATTCTGGTTCCAGCCCGGGCCGAGCATTGTCTCAGAACCCAAACAGTGAGCCAGCTAACCTCTTCAAGCATTCCACCGAGGGACTGAAAACACCAGATCAGTACAAAAAACAAGAGAGTCATCCTACAGGAAATGGATTATTCATTAAACCCTCGTCAGTCTTCCAGAGTATTGGCGGGTCTGCAAGCGGCGTTGTTGGCATGGCGACCACCTCTGGAGGTCAAAGTTCTCTGCAGAGCAGCAGTAATGGAACAACCGCATCAGGCGGTGCAACTGTGTCAGATAGCCATCAGAATATTTTTCTGCAGGCCTCTAAAACGCCTTCTAACCCATTCCTGGGAAAAGGGGGGGAAACTTCCCACACACCCTTCAGTGGGTTCTCTGTGGCCGAGTCATCCAACCCTCCACAGTCTTCGGACAGCAATCCAAACCTGTTCACGATGGCCGAGCCACCCAAAGGGATTTGTTCATCGTCTTTCCCAGCGGTCTCGACAATCTCATCGGCCAGCTCTTCCTCGCCTTCAACATCCTCTTCGTCTTTAAGGCCTCACGGCGAGGGGTCTCAGCTGGGTGGCCAGGACGGCAAGGAGATGCCAACGTCCACTTCTGGATCCATGTTTGGAAACGTTGGCCCCGTCGAACAGAATGAAGTGCCTATGTCATTTGATCAGAGTCAAACGCAGAAGTTTACGCTGGAAGAAAGGCCGCAGTCGTCCAAACGTGACTCCGAGTCCAGCAGCAACAGTGACCTGTCTGACCTGAGTGAGAACGAGGAGGGTCTGGATAAAGGCCAGATCCCGGGTCAGCTTCAACAGGGGGCCAAGGACGTCCTCATGTTGCAGAAGGCGAAAGTGCAGGCCCCGAAAAGTCGACCTCGTAACAAGCCTTTCAAGGGTAAGAATCAAATTGAGCATCTGTGTCAAATTCAGTTAAAGTTGTAGAATCTGATCATTTTTCTTCCCCACAGTTGGACAGAGTGTTCTCAAGGATCAGAGTAAGGTGCGACGTCTGAAGCAGTCGGGGGAATCCTTCCTTCAGGATGGCTCCTGCATTAATGTGGCCCCGCACCTGCACAAGTGCAGAGAGTGTCGCCTCGAGCGTTACCGCAAATACCGCACGGCAGAAGAAGACAGTGATGATGAAGATGATCCAAATGTAGCTTGTCGTTTCTTCCACTTCAGAAGGTAAATTAACTTAATACTTATAATAATAAAAATAAACCCAACTGATCAGATCACTAACATCCATACTTTTTGATAATTTTAGGTTAGCTTTCACACGCAAAGGGATATTGCGAGTTGAAGGTTTCCTGAGCCCCCAGCAGAGTGACGCTATGGCTATGGGTTTATGGTTACCTGCACCGGCTGTACAAGAAGGTCTGGACCTCGACACTTCCAAGTACATCCTGGCAAACGTGGGAGACCAGTTTTGTCAACTGGTCATGTCTGAGAAGGAGGCCATGATGATGGTGGAACCCCACCGTAAGTCTACTTCTCGGGGCTCCACCAGAAATGGTTTGATCTCCATCGATGTGTTCTCTAAACACTTGGTGCTCTTGGTGTGTTCCACAGAAAAAGTTGCTTGGAAACGAGCCGTCAGAGGAGTCCGAGAGATGTGCGACGTTTGTGAAACCACTCTTTTCAACATTCACTGGGTTTGCCGCAAGTGTGGATTCGGAGTGTGTTTGGATTGTTACTGGCTTCGTCGCAGCAGGCCAAGAGAGGGTCAGTGGTCCACGTCTGATTATTTAAACTAGACGTCGATGCCGTCTAATCACATTTGTACCTTTTCAAGAAATTGAAGATATTCCAGAAGATGACGTTTTCTCTTGGTTGAAGTGTGCCAAAGGTCAACCTCATGAGCCGCAGAATCTTATGCCAACTCAGATTATTCCTGGAACAGGTAACATTGCTACTTGCATTATGTTCGTTCAAAGATGTTGTTATTAAAAATATATATTTTACACTTCTTACAGCCCTTTACAACATTGGTGATATGGTTCATTCAGCGAGAGGCAAGTGGGGGATTAAGGCCAACTGTCCTTGTACCAGTCGACACACCAAGCCTCTAATGAGAGCCGGTGCCCCAAATGGAATTTCCCAGGTACCAACTGACTTAAGATAAATAAGATGATGTTGGATAGGTTGACCACACGTCTTCTTCTACCTGGACATGTCCTCTTTTTCTGGACATTCCAACCTATCTGGGGGGGAGTTTATAAAATCCTTTAAATATCCGTGTTTTTAAGTTTGTATAGGCAAGTAGGCGCTTTTTTTTAAGATTCAGAATATAGTCACCCTTTGTTACTCATACATTTTTCAAATCAAAAATGCTCAGGAAGATCTTTGTTACTGATGTCTTATCATAGCTATCAATGATTATGAGTAACTTTTATTGTTCTTCCACAACAGTCCAACACAAACAGTGGTGGAAGTGGAACTCCTACTCCTTCAGTATCTTCATTACCCGCAAGTGTAGCAGCCGCCCCAAAGACTGAAGGAGAACCCCCCGCTGTAAAAACAGAAGGTGCAGCAGTACCGGTGTCGTCAGATAGCGGCGGTGGAGAAAGTGTGGGCAGCACCAGTAACTCCACCAGCGGGACATCTTCTCCCTGCAACGTCACGCAACCTCCTGCCAAGGAGTCGCGTTCATCCGGCGAGGGGAACAGCTCCGCCCTTCACTGGTTAGCAGACTTGGCTACACAGAAAGCAAAGGATGACACTAAGGGTATGTAGGATAAAGAATGTAAAGATGTGTCTTCAAGTGCATTGATGTGAAGTAACATTAACATTTGTATTTTTTTTTTTCTTTCTAGAAAGTGGTTCACTTCGCTCCATGATGAGCAAAGACTGTCGGCCGCCTTTCGGCCTGGACTCACTCAGTGCATTGTCAAAACCCTCAGCCTCCAGCCCTAAGCTATTTAACAGCCTTCTGCTGGGTTCAAGCATGACCCAGTCCAAACCTGAAGGGTCTAGTCTGCGAGATTTGCTCAACTCTGGACCTGGAAAGCTTTCACAGGGCACTGGAGAGAGTGGAGTCCCATTCCCGTCTGTCTTCATTTCATCAGGAGTAAGTATCACGAAGATCTGTGCGACTTTTAAAAATTCTTCTTCAAATACTAATAACGTTATCTTTACCTGACAGAGTGACAAGATGAAGAGCAGCCTTCCCAACTTCCTGGATCACATCATAGCCTCGGTTGTAGAGACCAAGAAGGCAGAGGGTCGTCGGACAGGACCCTCTGAGGGGAATGAGATCGGCATATTGGGAGGTCGCAAAGAAGGAGTTATGGGCCTCAGTGTTTTGGAACCACATACCTCACACACCTGGCTCTGTGACGGGCGACTTCTTTGCCTTCAGGATCCAAGGAACGGCAACAACTGGAAGATATTTAGAGAGTGCTGGAAGCAGGGACAAGTAAGAACCATTGTTCTAGCCGTTGGTGGTTTCAAAGTGTCCTCCAATGTTTAACCTTAACTTCTTGTTTGCAGCCTGTACTGGTTTCAGGAATACACAGGCGGCTAAAATCTAATTTATGGCGCCCGGAGGCCTTCAGTGAGGAGTTTGGGAATCAAGATGTGGATCTGGTCAACTGCAGAAACTGCACCATTATTTCTGACGTGAAGGTGCGCGACTTCTGGGACGGCTTCCAGGTCATCTCCAGTGAGTGTCTTTCCTCCCTTCTGAATTTTTTGGGTAACGTCAGTTTCACAGTCACTGAAAATGATTTCATTGATGAACACAGAGCGGCTGCGAGACCCCGAGGGCCAACCTATGGTGTTGAAGTTGAAGGACTGGCCACCAGGAGAAGACTTTAGAGACATGATGCCCACAAGGTTGGTTAACAGTTTAAACGCTCTTAGTTAGGTTAATACAAAATGTGTTTGGCCAATAACTGTTTTTTACAGGGAGTATCTACTGACTCCTTCAAGAAACATCTTAAGACGTTTGTATTTGTTCAGGCTTTTCCTTGATTTTCTGGAACTCCTGTTGTGTTCTCAGTTTTATCTTGACCTTTAAAGTATATACTTTATTGAGTATTGTTTTGATTGTTTAAGTGCTTTGTGACCCTGGTCTGGAAAAGCGCTATATAAATAAAAATGACTTACTTACTTTTACTGTCACTATAATTTGACACATTAGAAACATTATTCTACTTTCATTTTGAGCCGTGGGGTCATTACTTTAACAATTGTGTTGTAGTGTATTGGTTAATCACATTTTAACTTGTTGTATTTTTTTATTTATTTAAAGGTTCGATGATTTGATGGACAACCTCCCTCTTCCCGAGTACACAAAAAGAGACGGACGTCTAAATCTTGCAGCTCGTTTGCCCAACTTTTTTGTGCGTCCTGATCTTGGACCAAAGATGTACAACGCCTATGGTAGATATACTTTTCTCTTTTCATCTCTCCTTTTGGTTTATAGTTGTCATTGTTGTTTCTTTCCTGCGTTTCTCAGGCTTGACATCAACTGAGGACAGGAAAGTTGGCACCACAAACCTCCATCTGGATGTGTCTGATGCCGTCAATGTCATGGTTTATGTTGGGATACCTCAAGGAGAAGGGGACCAGGAGAAAGGTGAGCCTCCATCTCTTCTTTCTTTATCAGGGCATTTGTACAAAAATGCTCGCCTCACCAAGGTCACGATGCTTCACTATCAACATTCATAATTGCTGTTCTTTCCTTAAGTATTACCTATATCTGGGGTTTCAAACTCGAATCACAGATGAGGCCAAAGTTAAATCAGTCAAGCTCGTTGGCTGAAATATTTATTTATTTTCCAAACTGTCTGTGGCTGGAAATGTGAGCCTTATTAATAAATCCAAGTTTTTCTCACATTCAATTTATTTCTTCCTGTTTTGCTGGTATAGGAATTCTCAGCATATTGTTTTACATCCATGATCTCTTATTTATTTAATCTTAAACGTGGTGAATATGAATCTACTTTTATTTAAAGGCAACTATCTAGCAGGCCACATAATTTTGACTCTACGTCAGAGATCCGGCCTTATTTTTGACGCATATGTTTCTCAGCGTCATGATTGGTAAAATTAAAAATTGTTTTTGTGTGCGATTACTTTCACAACAACATTATCATTTTGGCTTGATGACCAAATTATTTGAATTTGATTTGGACCCTTCATTCAATTGGTCTTATTTGATGTCATTTTGCCTAAATTTCTCCTTTCAGAGAAAGAAATATCTGGACACAAAGGTTTGTTGACTTTTGATCGTATTATTCCAGTAGCATGACCTTCTTTTCCTGACTAACTTCCCTTAAACCTCTGCCATCCTGGTTCCATGTGAAGTCGGGCCTGTTTCAGGATTTCCATACTGACTCTTGTAGACAAATGTTATTTTACTTACTTTTGAACTTAGGTGAGGGTTCATAGAAATGTATAAATATTGAGATATGTAATTGAATGTTTAGCCTCATTACTATATGGAATAGGAATGTGTATTGGCAAGTATCTGGTTATATGATGTGTATCACGGTGCAGGGGCAACGATACGATATATTGTGATACTGTAGTTACAAGTATATATTTGTAGTATTGGCGAGTACTTAACTCTAGTGTTGCAGAATTCACAGACCACATGACTCTTGACGAAGTCGAAACTGCTTTCATTTGTTTTGAAACCAAAATATGTCCAAA
Source organism: Callionymus lyra (assembly GCF_982586985.1). NCBI lineage: Eukaryota > Metazoa > Chordata > Actinopteri > Syngnathiformes > Callionymidae > Callionymus > Callionymus lyra. Next base: position 16,939,650 of record NC_141826.1, read on the forward strand.
CATAAGCTTTAAAAGCTGCTGGAGTCGACTGTATCCTCTCGTCCTCAGTCATCTCAGGGATTTAATTAGTCTTTAGCTGCGTAGGACGTAATGACTGGAAGAGGCTGGAAGTTGATTTACATCACAAATATGAACAAATGCTTTGAATATTTGCAATATATATATATATATATATATATATATTTTTTTTATTTAAGACCCACTTTATTGAAATATAAAAAAAACTATTTTAATGATAATACATTGAAATGATGTACAGTATATGTTTTTAGAAAAACTATATATATTTTTTATGTTAAATACATTTAAATACAGACGGTATAGTGAAAAACAATATCACAATATATCATTGTTTCTATGTTTTCTCACACCCCTAAGTGAAAGTGACATTTCTGGATTTGTATGACCATCAACTGTTATGTAAAGCTGTCGTCTAGTTATTGATGTGTTAGTAAATGTGAGTGTCTTGTAACTTCTCTCCGCTGATTCTCAAATGGTTAACAACAACTTTTCATCTCTGTTCTTCCTCTTCTGATGCATGTTCACCTCACATTTGTGATAATGATGGAGGTAGTCGCTGTTAATGCCTCCGATTTACACTTCTAGACACTAATAGATTAAGTTTGATCCTTCACTCACGTAGTTGGTGACGCCACTTGAGAACTCCAGTCAGTACTTCATATTTGATGTGTAAAGTCGACTTCATTGCCTTTGGTGATGAGTGGTGATGTTAAATGTTATTTAACATTTGTTCTGAAGCCTGTGTGTGTAAATGTTCCTGCAGAGGTCATGATCACGATTGAGGAGGGTGACGTGGATGAGGTGACAAAGAGGAGGGTGTACGTGGGAAAGGAAAACCCTGGTGCTCTCTGGCATATTTACGCTGCCAAGGATGCTGAGAAGATCAGAGAGCTGCTCCGAAAGGTCAGAGCAGCCCAAGCATTGTCTTAGAATTAGTTTGGTGTTAAAAACGATGGTTACTCATTGCTCTGTTGGTTCTCAGGTCGGGGACGAGCAGGGTCAAGAGAACCCTCCGGACCACGATCCCATCCACGACCAGAGCTGGTACTTGGACCAGACGCTCCGCCGTAGGCTTTACGAAGAATACGGCGTGCAGGGTTGGGCCATCGTACAGTTCCTGGGAGACGCCGTCTTCATCCCAGCGGGTGCTCCTCACCAGGTCAGCTAAATCCTCATCGCTCAAGTTAAACGTCCGTCAAAGCTTCTTTGTTCACCTCCATGTCTGTGTCTCAGGTGCACAACCTGTACAGCTGTATCAAGGTCGCCGAGGACTTTGTGTCCCCCGAGCACGTGAGACACTGTTTCAGGCTGACCCAGGAGTTCAGACATCTTTCCACCACTCACACCAACCACGAAGACAAGCTGCAGGTGAGAAGATCAAATGCATTTGTGTTCAGGCCATTGGCAGCGGAATAATGTGAAGATGTAACTGCGAACTTACGTGAAGATGTAGCGGCGAAGTGACGCGAAGCCGTGATGTGAAGCCGTGACGTGAAGCTGTCACTGCGAGCTGATGCGAAGCCGTAGCGGCGTGCTGACGCGAGGACGTAGCGGCGTGCTGCCGCGAGGGCGTTAGCGGCGTGCTGCCGCGAGGGCGTTAGCGGCGTGCTGCCGCGAGGGCGTTAGCGGCGCGAGGGCGTTAGCGGTGTGCTGCCGCGAGGGCGTTAGCGGCGCGCTGGCGCGAAGATGTAGTGGCGAACATCATTTAAAGTATTTGATTAATCTTTATTTATTTTAGGGGCCATAATTTGGACTTCAATGTTATACAATCTGTCAAAATAAATGTGTTCAGATGTGAAATAAGAAAAGAAAACCTCTTGTGTCTTAAGCGTGATCTTAAAGTCTTGTACTTATTTATTTTCAGGTGAAGAACATCATCTATCACGCAGTGAAGGACGCCGTCGGCACACTGAAGGCCCATGAACCTAAACTAGCTCGTCCTTAGTTGCCGCCCCCTGGTGCTGTTTCAATCTGTCGACCACTCTACACAGCGCATCAGTTTCACGCACTCGCGGGCTCCTGATTATTAAAAAAAAAAAGAAAAAAAAAAAGGTTGAAGATAGTTTTCTTAGAACAGTGAAGTGTCACCTTCGGGGAGCAGCGGAACGTTAAACAGGAGTGATAAGCGCTTCGATAAGGGAAATTCCTTTATCACTGTTAACAAGTTCCCTTAAACTTGTCTAGTTGTTTTTGAATTTTTTTAACAACTGTATTTAAGGTCAGTGTGATTGTTTTGTTGTTTTCATTGTATATGTAAAACGTGTGGGAGGAATCGGCTGACGTGCCTTCAGAGCAAGTGTTCAGCTACCATATAAGCGACGTATCACGAGTTCTGGACTCGCTTTCCTTATTTTACTTCACTAGGAACGAGATTCAAATCGATTTTGTAGATTTTCTTTCATCACACATTTGATACGGCTTCTTCCACGGGCGGCGCTGGAAGCTGTGAAGCAACCAGAGACGGAAAGCAGACCAAAGTTTTTTTACGTTCAGTTTTCTCATGCATTTGGAAGGTTTTTTTTTGTACGCCGGAAGAAGAGAGCAAGAGGCGGGAGTTCTTTTAAGGTTTTCACAGTCACCGAAAAAAACAAGAAATGAATTGCAGCTGAACAGAACTACTGGCCATTAATGTCGCATCAATATATATATTGATCTAAGCAGTCTGTATGATTTTTCACAATAAAGTTTACAAAAACACAAGTGGTTGAACGTCTTACTTTGTCAACAACAAGGTGACAATGTGCACAAATAAAGATTAACGTAAATCAGGTTTTAACCTTAAAAGATAGAAACACAGGTTACAATTGGGTGACAGGCAGCCATTTTACTTTTGCTGGTGGATTATGGGGAGTGTAGTTCTAGAGACCTGCTTAAAGATTCAGTTTAACAATAATGTTTCTATTCAATAGAATGGTAAAAGTTAGTTTGGAAAAAAGAAAGTATAACCTTTTCATATTTGGACAAGAAACGTTTACATCCAGACCAGAAACCTTAATTTCTTCATGCAACTGAATTATCTTGGGGGCTGCGTTGAAGAAAAATCAACAATTAATATGAATAACTAAAAGCTTAAGTTACAAGGAGAAACTGTAAAAATAAACTAATATTACATTTTTTTAAATCTATTAAAAAAGTTAAATGTACACTTTAAATTGTTAGTTGTTGTTTTGTATTACAAAATAAAGTGTAAGGACCACATGCGGCCACTAGACCGCGTGAGAAAAGTAACAAGGAGAAAATAAGAAAATGTGGTTTTACTTGTACAGAATATTTTAATTTATACTAAATTCAACAGACAATTACTTTAAAATATTTAATAAATGTAAATATATATTCAATTGTCTGCCGAATGATTTCGAGGCAAAGGTTACTTAAACTAGTTAAACAAGTAGAAAATAAAAAGGTTTTGTCTCTTTATATTACTGTGAGGGCATCTAAAGTACAAACTAGCCAAACTAAAAAACCTTAAGGATAAAATAGGAAGATATAATTCTCCATTTGCAAATTATTTAATTTCATACTGAGTTCAATTCACACTTCGTTTCAAATTATTTAGAAATCAACAATTTTAGCTATTATAAATAATAATTTAATTGTCTTTCCAGTTAGTTACTCGTAAGTAAGTAAGTCATTTATATTTATATAGCGCTTTTCTAGACCAGTTGAACTAGTTAAATAAATTGGAAAAATTAAATGTTCGTATTATATAACTGTGGAGCCTCCAATCTAAAAGGTCAAAAGGTCACCCAAGAAAAAAACAAAACTTAAGGTTAAAAGGAAAATAGAATATTTTACATTTACAAATACGTAATTCTTTACTTATTTAATATTATTCTGTTACAATCTCATTTTCCAAAGATATTAATTTATTATTATCCCCGGAGTAAATTTAAACTTTTATTTTCCTGAATTATGACTAGAATACCATATATTTTATTTTAAACTTCAAGTAGCGATAAATAAAACCCCATGACGACACAACATCAAAGCATCTATTAAAAAATAATAATAATATATATTGTTTTGTTTAAAAAAAAAACCCGCTCGTCATGTGTGGCTCCTTTAAGAGCGGATCCATCAGCGGAGGAGAGAGTCGAGCATCAGCCGAGAGACTGCAGCACATCCTCGGCTGCGCGCACTGGAGCCTCCCGGTCAACGTCACCCACGCAACCCGGTCCACGGCTGGACTGGAATGGGGGGCAACATATCCCGCTGAGTTCCCCCGAGAAAGGTTCCCCTGGAGCGGCAGAGACGCAGCGAAGATGGTGTCGTGGATCATATCGAGGATGGTCGTGTGAGTCACTGGTTCTGTTGTCGAAGCATCAACGTCCGAGCGACACGTTCCTGCTGGAATTATTGTCAGAATTTAAAGGGAGAAAAAAAACGCCATAAACGACATTTTAACGACTTTATTACTATTCGAGTCACACTTTGACTCAATATTGAATTAATTGAATGATTCAGCGATATTTGTGTTTGCTAGCTGCTGCGGCTAACACGTTAGCCTTTAAGAAGCGAACAAACAAACGCGTTTGTTGTCTTGTAAACAAATATAAATGTACTAAATATATATATTTATGTATGTGTTGACTCCATATGGTAGTTGTTATCAAACATGGTGTCGAGGCTGAAGCATGACTCATGTCAGGTGCATCATGCTAACAGTAAACATGAGCTAAAAATAACTGGAATCATCTTTAAAAATAGCATTTTTATTTTTTTTCAATTTTAAAAGAAGGATAAGCATGACTTTGATATTTCCCTGTTGTGTGGATAAGAAACCAAAATGCTTGTGTCTATAAATAGGCCATTTATATTACATAAGAATCATCAAAGGTGTTAATTTATTTCCATCTGGTTTGTCCAGTTCACTGCGGCTCTCACTGCTTGTGTTTCACCAATGGAAGCCTGGATTGAAATAATCTCATTTAATTTAGTTTCTGCCAAAATTTGACGTCTAATAATCAGATTTAAATCACAATATGGCATGTTCTGTGCCGAACAGATTCCTACTTTCACTCCAAGATGAAAGCACAGTGTGAAGCGGTTCGATGAAGGCGTGAACGGTCCCTGCTCGATATTCCGCCACATCAGCAGGATGTGACCCCTGAAGTCGCGTCACGTTCCCCACCTTTTGTCAGTTTTTCCATGTGACCCCCCCACCAGAACTGCCTTCCTGGCGCCTTCGACGGGGCCTTTTTTTTATGTTTCTGTCGTGTCGTCCTCTGGCCGGGGCAGAGCTCAGAAAGTCTTTTTTTAACTTGATGATATTCTGTTTCATCATAATCTATAAATTCTATTGATTTTATTCGAGCTTGTTTGCCGTTCCATGATTCTTGCTCCCTTTTAACAACAGTCAAGCAAGAGGAAAACATGTTTACTTGATGTACACTACTATAAAATAATGTTACAGTAGGGTTGTGTTTAGACAAGAATCTAGCGACACGATAGGTATCACGATACAAGGGCAGCAATACGATGTTTTTTGATACTGTAGTAACAAGGATATATTCATAGTATTGTCAAGTACTTTGGTGTTGCAGAATTTACAGACCACATGACTCTTGACAAAAGTCATAACTATTTGTTTTTGAAAAGAAAATATGTCCAAACATCACCTTTAAAAGCTGCTGTAGTTGACCGTATCCTCTCGCCCTCAGTCATCGCTGGGATTTTGGCACACAGGACGTTGTTAATAGAGGAAGTTTAATTGCGACATGAAAATGAACAAACGTTGTGAATATTTGTATGTTAATACTAAAACTTAAATAAAATAAAAGTTATCTAATTATTTATTAATCCACTAGTTAATGAAATGTAAACCATAAAGAAACTATGGTATACATTTGGAGATACCTTCAATTATACAAATAAATAAATACAATTGATACAGTACTGTTCAATATTGATATGGTATAATGAAAATAAATCTATAGCAATATTTAAGTGTATCAATATTTTCTTAGACCATTATTTACAACTTTGTCACAAAGAAGCAATATTTACCTAAACATCCCATAGTCTCAGAAAATGGACAAAGTCCACAGGGATAAACAAAATGGACGAATAGATGTTTTTTATTAAATGAGGAAAAACAGGAAATGAAATGCAAAGAAATCATAAGGAAATATTTAAATTATTGTTCTTTAAAACTCTGATAAACCATGTTTTATATACATTTATTTAGCAATATTGATTCAACTAAATATCTTCTTTCAGGTGGAAAAACAATAACAGGTCAACACATGTTTGTGAAACTGACTTCTGTCATGAGTGTTGACGTATAACATTGTTAAAAACCACTAAATAAGATGTTAAAACTATGGATGTAAAATGTGTATTTAAAGACAAAACTGCTCAGTGACGCTCGTCTAATCCAAGCCTTCAGCAGAGTCGTTTTTTCTTTGACCTCCAGTCAGATTTATCCTTCATCCAGTGACTTGAAACGACAGTTGTGCTTAAGTACAGACCGTACGGGGATAACCTGCTGTATAAGCACATTCACTCTCAAGTCAACACCTCAGGGGGGCCACACTCTCTTTCTGAACCCCCTTCTCTGACTCACACTTTTCTGTCCCTTGTTTTTTTTTTTTTTTTTTTTACAGCCTCGCTTTCGGGACACTTTACCCGGCTTACGCCTCGTACAAGGCTGTAAAAACGAAGAACGTGAAGGAATATGTAAGTGTCAGTCGTTTACTTTTTCACAAATGTCCGGTACTCTGTGTGTGTGTTTCTCTTTAAGACAAAGTCCAGATTAAACGTTGACTCTTTGAAGCGTTTTATTTATCTAGACGACTCGATTTAATATAAGCCAAAGAAAATGGCGTGAGCCTCGAGGCAGAGTCTGTTCTACCATCTTTTGATTACTGTTGAATACATTTCATTAAAAACCTTCAGTCTTTTGCGTAAATCCTTGACAAAGTATTTGTCATTGGATGAAAGTGAAGGCTGGATTTCAGGTCTCACAGTCTTCTAATCTGAGTAAAATTACTGTATTATATATATAAATAATATGGTGGGAAACATATTGTTTTGTCCCATCATTGTATATAATGCCAGGAAGTTACACAATCTTTCAGATTACAAATTACGATACAATTACAATAGAAGACGTATTACTTAAATATGAGTCACCTTGATAAGGCAACAAGAAACAAACATTTAAATTCTTAAAATCTTACGATGTTCTCGATCAAGGAACTCTTTGAAGGATCCATTGCAAGGGAGAAAGCGTCTCTACGACGAATGTTTTCCATTTACCCTTCAAAATCTTAGTGGAGCTTGATGGTAATCCACTGTTCTGTCACCTGTAGTCAACATATCCTGAGAGATTTCCGTTTTTGCGTTATTTTGCAAAAACAAATGGACACAAAAGCTGATAATCATGTCAGATGAAGTTAGTATTTTATATTTTCAATTAGTGCTTTTGAATAGTTTCTCTTTATTAAAGCATAATCTTAAAGGTTTATTATTATTTCTAATAGTTTGTGCACAAAACATTTATTAATTAAAGTTATTCAAATGAGTATTTTTCAATAAATATTTCCAAATTGCCTTTTGAGGTTCTTTAGGGTTTGTTATTTGAATAAATATGATGTATTTTTAAACCCACAGTACATGTCGACTCGTTCATGAATCAGAGGTGCAGGTGAACTAAATGGAGAAGTAGCATTGAAGTTCTTATCCCACTTACCTCACCACTGCAGGGCACTAAAAAAAGGGGTCCTGGAGGAGTAGATTCCTGCACCTTGGCTCAAAGCCTAGATTTGTGCTGAACACTCTCCTCCTACTGACGGGTTACCATAGCAACCTCCTCTCGATCTCCATTGAAGCAGACGTCCAGGAAAACAAGTGAGGCAGGACGGAGTGGAGGGCAGCACATTTAGAACTGATAACTTAAAGTTGCCCCAGTTTATCTACTGCAAGTTCAATCCTGAGACACATGTGACCCAGAGCTTTCCATTATTTATGAAAAAAAACTACGATCAAGATCCGTCCACATGCCTCGACACGTGTGAGCTCAGAGACGCTGATGCTCCATATGCTATTTTAGTGACACTGACTCGTGTTATTGGTGTGTTTACAGGTGAAGTGGATGATGTACTGGATCGTGTTTGCGCTGTTTTCAACGGCAGAGACGGTCACGGACATGACGGTCTCGTGGTGAGTCAGGAGACGCTCGTGGTTCCAGACTTTACTGCCCAATATAGCTGGTGATAAAAGAAGTGCTGATGTCGTATCAATGGACTCTTTCACTTGAACCTCAAGGCCTTTAGCATTCCATGATTTAAAAGTCATTCGTTGATAATATTTCAGCTTAAATTTTCTCTAATGTTTGTTTACGATTTGTCTTGCAGGTTTCCGTTTTACTTTGAGCTAAAGATTGCCTTTGTTATCTGGCTCCTGAGCCCATACACCAAGGGATCCAGCGTGCTGTACCGCAAGTTTGTCCACCCTACGCTATCAAACAAAGAGAAGGCAAGCTACTGTGCTTATGTAGCTAACCTACTGTGCTAATTTAGTTAGCTAAGCTACTGTGCTTATGTAGCTAACCTACTGTGCTAATTTAGTTAGCTAATCTACTGTGCTTATGTAGCTAACCTACTGTGCTTATGCAGTTAGCTCAGCTACTGTGCTAATTTAGTTAGCTAAGCTACTGTGCTTATGTAGCTAACCTACTGTGCTTATTTAGTTAGCTAAGCTACTGTGCTTATGTAGCTAACCTACTGTGCTAATTTAGTTAGCTAATCTACTGTGCTTATGTAGCTAACCTACTGTGCTTATGCAGTTAGCTCAGCTACTGTGCTAATTTAGTTAGCTAAGCTACTGTGCTTATGTAGCTAACCTTCTGTGCTTATTTATGAGCTAAGCTACTGTGTTAATTTAGTTAGCTAAGCTACTGTTCTTATGTAGCTAACGTACTGTGCTTATTTATGAGCTAAGCTACGGTGCTAATGTAGTTAGCTAAGCTAATGTGCTTATGTAGCTAACCTACTGTGCTTATGTAGTGAGCTAAGCTATTGTGCTTATGCAGTTAGCTAAGTTACTGTTCTTATGCAGTTAGCTATGCCACTGTGCTCATGTAGTTATCTAAGCTACTCTGCTGATGTAGTTAGCTATGCCACTGTGCTTATGTAGTTAGCTATGCCACTGTGCTTATGTAGTTAGCTAAGCCACTGTGCTTATGTAGTTAGCTAAGCCACTGTGCTTATGTAGTTAGCTATGCCACTGTGCTTATGTAGTTAGCTAAGCTACGGTGCTTGTGTAGTTCGCTAAGCTACTCTGCTTGTGTGGTTAGCTAAGCTACTGTGCTAATGTGGTCTGCTAAGCTACTCTGCCAGTGTAGAAAGCTTAGCTACCATGCTAATGTAGTATGCTAAGCCACTGTACTAATGTAGTTGGCATTGTTTGGAATCAATATCTATGGAAATTGATGACAAGTTGTGTGAAAGCCCAATGTTATAATTGTGGCCAGCATTCCTGGAGTTTGACACACCAGCTGTATTGTATATTTATATTCGTCAACATTCATATAACGGTGTCTGTCTTTCAACAAAAATAAGTATTTTACGAGGCAATTTTTGGAAAACGCCCGGGGGCCAACTCAGGATAACAAATTAATTTGATGAGGAGAGTTTGTATCCATTGTTCAAAAACTAAACATGAACAAGAAAAACACAAATTGCTTTAGTGAATGTGAACATCAAGGAAAACTGGATGGAGTAGTTGACGAACCACAGAGATGATTGATGACATGTAAAAATTTTAGCTTCTTGTGTCTTTGAGTTGTGTTCCACGGCTGCTTTAATTCTTCTCATCCGTCGCAGGAGATCGACGAGTACATTGCACAGGCTAAAGACCGGAGCTACGAGACCATGATGAAGTTCGGGAAGAGGGGTCTCAACATCGCCGCTACTGCTGCCGTCACCGCAGCTGCCAAGGTGAAGAGAAATGATTTTCTCTGAATTAGTTTTTTCCATCGTCTATGAAAATATGATTTCAAATCAGGAAGAATGAATATAAATCTCCAAAGACCAGATCGATCGGCACATGGAAGACAAGGAAGGTTTGCTTTTCAGCTGAAGAATCTCCTTAACACAAGTGCTGTTAAAGTTAGCTTTAGTTCAGGAACTGAAAGACCAGGATTGAAAGTTTATTTTTAACATTCAAAATAGTTACATTTAAAATGAAGGCTTCAGTTCCTAACATGTCATTTGGTTACAAAATCCAGTTTTGTTATGAAACTTAAAATGTCTAGTTTTTATATAACATTTCTCCTGCCAAAAATATCAAAGATGTGCTTCAATCACAAGAATTTAGCGACTATCAGGTCTCTGACCTTGTTTCAATAATTGCATTGAAAAATTCCTTCATACCATCTGATAATGAGATGCTTGAAATTCAGAGCGTTCTGTTCCCTTTTGTGACATTGTTGGATTTTCGAAGTGCCGCTATGAGGAAGTGGACACGATATGATAAGAAATGATTTGATTTTTCTGGGCCAAACTGTACAATGAGTTTATTCAAGTATAGGTATTCATTTTTTTCCAACATTTTCCAATTTAGTTTGATTTATTATGTCATTTTTATGATCTTAACCCTTTAGTTGTCTCTGGGTCATGGTGCCCGAAAGGCCGGAAAACAAATGTTTGTCGTATGCCTTTGTTGTCTCTGGGTCAAGGAGACCCGAAAGGTCGGAAAACAAATGTGTTTGTGGTATACCTTGTGTTGCCTCTGGGTCAAGGACAACGACCTCCCTGACTTCCGTAAATACATATGCAGTGGTGGAGGTCGTTCACCTTGACCCAGAGACAACACAAGGGATACGACAAACACATTTGTTGATGGGCTTCGGGGTCACCTTGACCCACAGACTACACAAGGGATACCACAAACGCATTTGTTGACGCAATTCTAGGTCACCTTGACCCAGAGATGACATAAGGGATACCTCAAACGTATTTGTTTAAAGGGTTCCGGGTCACCTTGACCCTGAGACAACAAAAAGGTTAATGTTGCGGGAGTGTATATTTGAGGCTTCTTTCATGATGTCGTCTTGTATACTATGAGTTCATTTCTGCAAAGTTCCTTCAGCATATAAAGCATTTTAACTTCTGGCACTGACCCTTCTGACGCACAAAAATAAATATATATATTGTGTCCACAACCAGGGGCAGGGCGTGTTGTCCGACAAACTACGGAGCTTCAGCATGCAAGACCTGACCCTCATCAACTCGGAGGACGAGCTGTCCCTCCACACCGAGGCCCGGACGAGACGGGAGCACATGGACGACTTGAGCTCGGGGTCCAGCACGCTGCCCCGGGCGAAGAGCGCCGCGGCCAGACAGAGTAAGTCAAAACACAGTCGCAACCACTGTGCTCGTCGTCCCACGGCATCCGAGTAAAGAAGCCTTTCCCTCCACATGACTGGCTCTAAGTTGAAGGGGCTTTATCTCGTTAAATCTTGTCGGAGAGGGACCGGAGCTGATCCAAATGTGGTCATGTGGTGTTGAAAGTGAAGGGAGGGGGGTAAGCCTCTTTGTTGGTCGCACAATTCTGACTGTGTGAACCTCAAATGCTGTGAGCAGAATACAGAGAGAAACTGTTTTTCAGAGACTAGTAAAAAGAGAAGAAATAACCCCAAAGCTTTTAGTGTTTGTTTAACTCTTCGTTGCAGATCCTGTCACTGCCGACAGGATATGACATGAATATAACCTTGTTTTAAAGAGTTAAATCTCTGCCCGACAGAACCTGTGACGAGCAGCAGTGACTTGTCACTCTGAGGTTGTCGAGAGTTCAGACTCATTAATGTGGACTTGAATTATTCACCCAAGTTTAACAGGCACGAGTGAAAATAATCTGCTCGCTGATTTTTCATTTTCTGAATTTTTCCAAAATGTGTCCTTATGTACCCACAGCCTTGTGCTTCGTCCTGCTCATGAGCAACGTTCTCACCATATAATTAAGTGTTGTGGATGTTCTCTTTGAATATAAAATCACTTGATCTAGTTGAGGAATCAAAATGACTTTTGAATGAGTCGGTGCGATATAAGCTGCAGATTATTTTTATCGTTCTTAAAAACATTTTGGTCTTCAGAAACATTACTCCTCGTATCGGCTTAGACTTAGACTGCACTTAGACTGCACTTTATTGATCCCTTTGAGATGACACTCTCAGGGAAATTTCTGAAAAGGCTGAAGCTTATGTAACTATTAAAAGAAAAAGGTGCTCTAGAAGGGCTGCATTAGTGCTTGGTTCTGTTTTACTATTGCATTTTTTTTTTAATTCTGTACTTGTACCACAAAAAATTCGATGTTTATTTACAACATTTGCAATAAAAGTTTCTTATTGTGAAACATGCTATTATTATAGCTCCCTCTAGTGTCGGAATCGTACAACTGCAATCTTACTCAGTTTTCAGTCCTCAATTATTTGCAAAATAAGATGAGTTTCTGTAGTTTTAAATATAAACACATAAAAACTCTTGCCAAATGTAAAGCAGTTTTAGGGGTGTGTGGGGGGAAAAAAACGATACGGCGATATCTAGAACAGTCTTTTTTTTTTTTTTCCAAGTTAATGTTGCATGGTACTGATCTTCAACAGCATTTTAATTATTTGATTTTATTATTATTATAACAAAATATAAAATAAAATCATAGCTTATTTTTAGCAGTTATTTTATGGTTTTTATTTAATTGTGTGTGTACAAATAGATTTTCTTTTTTTTTTTTTTTAAATTTACAATTAGCATGCAAATATTCACAGTTTATTCATTTGTGTTGCAATTAAACTTTCGGTCGCTAGATGGCAAAAGTCATTACTTCCTCCGCAGCTTAACGAGCGATGAAATCCTGTGAGATCCCATTGATGACTTAGGATGAGAGGATACAGTCGACTCTGAGATTAATATCTCGTATCGTGAGATTAGTGTATGGCTGCAGCCCTAAGTAGGCTGGTGGTCATGTGACTCTCTGGGCAGGTTGTCCTCAGCACAGTAACGCTGTGAAGAGTATCGTAGAAATAAAGTTATGCGTGAATAAAACTTTGACACTATTTCTTTCACAACGAGACTTCACTCTTACAGCTCGCTCACTGGCAGCATCATCGGTTGCTGCCGAAGACACTTCGTCACAACACGGCTCGGACCAGTCCGACACCAGGACCGAACAATCTGACGAGGACGTGGCAGACAAGACCCCCAAGAAGGCGGCTGCTGCCGCCAAGACCACCAAGAAACCTGCTGCTGCTAAGACGGAGGTAACCAACACACACACAATTCATACAAAAAATTAAACTTATATTAGTATACATGTTATTATGATGCTGATTATTTTCAGGAACATCTCAATAACAAGTTTGTCTAATAAATGAACAATTACAAACACTTAAAAAAAAGGGAGATGTATTGATTTTTAACGACAGGGGGCGACAAATGCGGCTTAAAGAACCTTTTGAACTTGATATAAGATGTAACCTTTATTCTTATTCCCACACTGGGAAGTCTGAACTGAGCTATGCCTCAGGTTGATCCTCACTAGCAAGAAGTGTTTGGGCAGGTTTATTATTGACATCAGAACATCAATTAATCTCTCCATGTTTTGATGTCCGTCATACTGTAGTACACTACTGTTCATAGTGTAGTATTTGGGTTGCACACTTTTTCAAAAAGTTAGGATCCACGGCATCAAAAGTTAGGATCCATTTTTTTGACTGCTTCACTTGATGAAACTATGATAAATATTTCACCAAATATTGTTTAATTCACGAAACAAACTAGATCAAAAAGGGTCACTAACTAGTTTAATTGTTGAGTTTTATTTAATGGACTGGGGAGCATCTAATTCTACTAAAAAATAAAATTTGAAAACATGTTTTTTCGCCTCGATATCTCTAAAGTCAGAGAAGGAAGATGAACACGGATGGACATGTGGGTCTAGAGCTGTAGGGGTTTGCAACCATTTGTTGGGGTCCCCATTGGTGCATAAATAACCCCCCACCCCCATCTTACCAGTATTTGTCTGCACATGTAAACATTGAATCATTTCATGATTAAAGGTTGTATTTTATTGTTTTTTCATCTTTTTCTTTAAACCTGTTGCACCTTCCTTGTAACTGTACTCCGCCCCCTAGTGGCCGAGTGACCACTTTTAGATCTATAACCCATGGTTTTCCATCCATTTGTTGACAGCGTTTACAACGTATACAAACAGTTTCTGTCCGTCCGCTCACTGTCCAAACAGGCCGCGACGAAGACGGTGAAGAAGACTGTGAAGAAGAAGACGACGACCACCGCTGAGACGCCTCCATGAGTCCAGCAGTTCACATCTGCTGAGCGTTCACCCGCAGCCTGCCCCCCCGCTGAGATTAGCCCACACAGACACACTGGTATATATACACACATCACACAGACACACTGGTATATACACACCCATCACACAGACGCACTGCTTTAGGTATCTATAGCGACAGTAAGACTTTACTCTTGTAGGTGACAGTCGGTGGTCTTGATCTCTTAATACTCACCTGTGAGTGTTTGTCTTCTAACACTTTTCTAAATCATCTCTTCTGCTTTTAGTGACACCTATAGGTCAGTTTGTCGGATCAGATTCATTTCGATTTTTAGATGAAAGATAATGAAGCTGTTTTGTGACCAGTTTTATTCTTCTAATTGACGCCATTTTAAATCGACTGAGCGTTTGGAGTCTGGCTTTACAAAGCACACGTCTCCACGCCACCATGTTGTTTTGACGTCCTGTTGTGTTTATTTATTAAATCTCTAGCGTCTTTACTTTTGGATACAAGCTGACGTGGTCCAGGAGTCACATCAGTGACTTTAAAGTCTTCTGTTGCAGCATAAACTATTAAACGTAACCAAAAAAAACATACGACGGCTAAAGAAGTAAATCTCTGAGATGCTGTTTTAGACTTCAGGGAAGTTGTTTTGCATACGAAGGGTTTCTCTGCTTGAGCACCGCTGGTCTGTCTTGCGTCACCCTTGTTTGAGCCAGTAGGGGGAGACAAACTCCACCTTTTCTGCTCGACAGTGTACACATTGTAAATAGACACATTGTAAAACAAAGAGCTTGCTTGCCTTATTCATGCTCTGAACTTGCATATACTCATTTTTATTAAGTGTTTTTAATTTAGCAAAAGTGATTCGAGGTGCTTCCTTCTTTAAATATCTTTTACACAGATGACCGACAACGCAGCTGCAAATCTAAATTCTTCTCACTTTGCCGAAAGGACATTTGGAAACGCTGTTGTCTTTCATTGTGACATTTGTAAAGTTGAAACAGTGTTAAGTTGAATCGGAATTTGTTAGTTTTTTTTGTTGCGTTTAAACCACATTTTAAACTGCATATTTGTTTCAGTTGAGCTCTTGTGTCGAAGCTCATCAAATTGTATGTGCCCTTGAGCAACAGAGGCTGAGAGGGGTTTCGTGTAAGTGAATCTGCTAATAAAGGAAATCAAAGAAACACTAAACGCTCTGTCAATCATTCAAATGGATCTTTTACCTATTTTACTTATTAAAACTTAACTCCAAATAAATATATATGAAGTATATTCATCATCTAGTGACCTGCTAAATATAATTTCCAACACCAATTGTTTATATTTATATTTGTTAAATAGGTCTCGGACGTCTTGGTGAGGTAATTCAGTTGCATCTGGGTGGAGGCCCCGGGGCATGTCGGAAGATATAAACAGGAGGAGTAGTTGATTTAATTCTGGTGGTGCTGTGGATCCAGGAAAGGTTAGTTCCAAAGACGTGGCACCAGAATACTTTCAATTTTGACCTATTCAGAGAAACTACCTGCACCAAATATCGACGAAAGACTCCTACAGCAGCTTCCAATTGAAAACTATATAGAGTACATATAATCATAATACTAGTTATAATAATAAATGGACAATAGAGTTCATTGTTGAATAAAAAAAAAACGTTTTCTCCTGCACTGCTGTATTTAAACGGAAGAGGGCGCCACACACCCCTCTTAGATAAACGTAACGCATCCATTTAGATTGACGCCAATTGCGATTTATTTAAATTATATTATTTTTTTTAGGATTAAAAGTTGAAGTTACGCCAAGTCATGACTTTATATTAAGCAGGAATAATTAAAAGTTAAAAAATAAAAGCTTCGAAGTAGTTCCATTTTTAATTTTTTTTTTATATATATATTTACTAGGCGGACGTGTTCATTTCCTTTGTGTTTAAATTTTCATTTTAATAATAATAATGGCTATTAAAGAGACGAAATTCTGCCATTAAAACAAATCTTTTTTTAATACATACAAGTTAACCTCACGCCTAAATTGTTCATTTCTTTTGGTTCAAATACTGACTAATCATATGCGCTCTCATCACTTGGTGGCGCTGTCTCCTAAACTAAGTCGCGTGCAGGCTGTTACCACCTGCAATCTATGTGATAAATATAGTTTGAAAAACAAAACAAGTTTTATAAATATAAAAAATAATCTAGCGAAAATAAATTTGAACAATTACCGTATCCCTGGTAATATTTGTTCCCATATCGTTCCAGAAGCAGCAACTCTTTCAATAAAGAATGTAGAAGAAATACCATCTTTTGACTGAAGAGGGCGCTCCCAGGACGTTTGAAGTCTCAAGTGAGCAACAACAATTTTAACAACTTTCCTAAGAAAACAAGTCATCATCCATTTAAAAGCGTGTTTCTCTTTTTAAAAACTCCAAACTATTCTGACCATTTTTTTGAATCCCTTCACCCGCCGACGGTGGCGTCTCTTGACCGGGCCGCGGGTCGTCCTGTCCGTGACACTCGTGGCCCAAGTTGGCACCGAGACCAGAACTCCTGCTCTCTGGCTGATAAATATAATTCACGACAGCTTATGCAAGATGTCAACTAAACCAGGGAGACACGTGTCTATGTGTGTGTCTGTGTGTGTGCGGGTGTGTGTGTACATGCACACGTGTGTTCCAGGACATACTATATCAGTGTTTTAAAGGGTGGAAGGTGTTGACAGGGCCAACGAGTCGGGTCAGAGTGTCAGGACCAATCTGTCTGGCCTCAGTGTGTGTAAGTGTATATAGGCGTCGTATGGAAAAGGTGTGTGTGTGTGTGTGTGTGACGTGAGCTGGTGTGTCAGATCTTGACAAAAAAAAAAGGGTTGCCCAGAGAAACACCCACGCCAGCTCCTGGTACGAAGCCTCGGAGGTGAGAAGTGTCACTAATGGCTTGTGTGATGAGTTAAACGCCGCGACCCGGTCTCTGAGCTGCAGCCGGTGTGTGCTCCACGAGAAGTTCTTGATCCAGACGAGGACGGACTTTTATGAAGACTTTTTGGTGAAAGAACATATACAAGTGCAGGGAGGTGACCAGGGGAAAATGGTAAACGGGTCTTACTTGTATAGTACTTGTCCAGCACCAAAAGGACTTCAAACCAAGCGGCATATTCAAGCATCAGGTGCTGATGGGAGTAGGCCGTAATGCAGCGCGCCATCTGAACCAATCAGAGGGATTTGTTTCTCGCTGTGATTACGATACATTGTTGTCCCAGAGGAAGAAGAAAAAAAACAATATCGAAATATAAGGACTTTCTTGTGAACCCACGTTGTGACCTTTTGGGAGACTTAATTTAGGTGAAATCCAGGATGGTGTTGAGACCTTCAGGGATTCAGATCAGGACCAGATTCTTTTTGGGGCGGAAGATTGAGGCCAATACTTTTATTTTTTTTAAGGACAAACCGAGTAATTCTGTCTCTAGACAGAAAGAGCTGTTGGACCAGAACTCTAACCAGTACCGACCAAAAAGTACAGATCATTTCAGGGGTGAAGATCCCAGCAGATTGCAATCTGATCCCAGGTCCGATTTAGGATTTATAATCCAGATTGTCCGAGGGCCTAAGATTTTGAGGCAAAACTCAAGTGGGGTAGTCGGTGGTGGAGAAAAGGACTTCGTTTTTTGAAGGAATCGAGTTCGGAGAACTGGATTTGCATGTTTAAAATTAAGAGCACTTTGCTAAAGACCTAGACCAGGTCCAGATGTTAGATGTTTAAACTGATAAAACTGAAGAAGCGGACCAGAAATGTGAACATGTTTCTTGCCGTTTTAGACCGAGTTTCAAACCATTCTTTGACATCTGAAGGTCTGAATCAGAAGTCCTCAATGATCTGTTACTGCGATTTTTTTTCCAAGTTCAGTCCAGTTTGTAGGCCTCCCTGAACCAAGTCCGTTTTCTTGGAGAACTCAGTCCTTCTTCTTCTATCTTTTTGACTTTGGTTCACACGTATACCAGTCTTTCCTCTACCCAGAAGCCCCCCATATCTTCTGAGGGAGAAGACCACAGGTGGTCTGAAACCAACCTGGACTAGAACACCTTAAGAAAAAAGGACTCTCTGAACCTCTAATCACCGAGCCGGTTCAAACCTGATCTGACGAGAAGAGAAACACTTGTCGAGACATTCTGCTGGAAAAGTTGCTTGACTGTCGAGCTGATGAAAGCGTCTCCGCCGTGTTAAGGTTGATGTGCTTGATAAGTCATTTGTAAGTTCGTCTCCTCTGACGCGTTCCTCGACGGAGACAACGGTCGTTAAAGTTCTCGTCTGCGGCGCCGAACTAAACATCGTTACTGCTTCCTTTTGTTTGCTCTCCACCTGTTTCTGCTCTTGTTATTTTCCCTCAAATCTTTTTATCTATTTCTATCTTCTTCGTTTCTCCTCCCGGTGATGGAGAGGATGCTAGGTATCCATAGCAACGTGTTTGCGCATGTGTGTGTGTGTGTGTGTGTGTGTGTCTGAAGCATCCGTGTGTCGCCTCTTGTCCAAGACGTGGTAATTACTCGAGCTTACCTCGGCGCTAATTAACCGTCGCCGTGGTAATCGGCGGGTCAAGTGACCGGGACAATTGGCTCACCTTCCTGAGCGTCACTCGACACCCTCTTCTGTCCTACAACTTTGGACCTTCACCCCGACTTCCTCCCCCTCTCCCTCTCACTGACTCACACGGATTCATCTCTCCGTGATGATGATGGTGTCGGGACGGTGGTCCGGGTTTCACTCCAGGTCTTCCTCCCTCTCGCCCGACCAGGGAGACCAGGACTGGTCTCCGACTGGGGCGGAGGTTAGACCTTCACGGCTTCAAGGACGGGTGTGACTCATTGGAACTGAACATGATGGAAACTTCAAATATATCTGCACCAACATGTGGTTCACGTCTGGACCTAACTGAGTATTCAATAATACTTGTTGTGACATAGAAAATAGGTGTAACTGTTGATAACTTTTACTTTTCTACTTTTAATTCTACTTCTTTTACTAGTGATATTACTATCAAGTGTAGTTTAAAGAGTTAAAATAAAATAAAGCTTTATTTAGAAATATTGATTATTAAAGAAAACAACCAAAAATAAGTATTTATTTATTTAATTCAGTTTTTTTTAAACGTTTTTCCCATTTTCAGTGTTTATTTTTATTTTTTTTAGTGTAAAAAAGTTTTATTCAGATTTTTAAAATGAATTGACAATTGAACTGAATGCTGTTCATGGGGGCACATTTGGCCCTTTGACTGTAATAATTAGGCCCTTAGGAGGTTAGAACAGCCATGGGGTTGGAGACAGAAGTTGCATTTATTCCCATTTTTGTCTCAAATACCAAGAGTATTTTTGAAGCTGCAAGAGTTTTTTTCAAGAGTACAATACAGGAAAAACAACACACGGGCCTGATACACTGGTTTCACAACAATGTAATTATACTTTAATTTTTTTTAAGTGTATCATTCTAATTCAATAAAATGTTGTCCAAGAAAATATCTATAGAAATTACTTTTCATATTTTAGTTACATTTCAAATAAACCTTTTTTCTCAAGTTGAAAAAGCACACACAGCAGTTTAACTTAATCAAAAACTAAATGTTCAAAAGTTGAGTTTTTACTTCATTTACACTTAATGCTGCTAACGCCCAATATTTACCTCAAAATCATTTCTTGAAGGTTGTCGCCATTAAAAGCTCAGTTTTTGCCTGTTTACTTAAAAAAATGTGTGGCCCTTGATCAGACCACACGTGGCCCCCTACCGGTCACATAAAATACAGCGATATACACACAATACTTCTTGGAACTATGATGCTGGTCGTCTCATTGTGAGTCAAACGAAGAATCTGCATCAATATCTTAAATGATCAACAATAATTAACGATATATAAACATTTAAAGTTTCAAACCTTCGACTACAAGGCGTCATGTATTTTTAATTATTTATTTGAATTTGATTTTTTTGGTATTTTTCAAAGTTGCCCAAAACTTTAAAAAAAATATATTTTTAATTCCTGGTTTATGCTTTTGTAATTATTTCTGTCAGTTTGACTTTGGAGCTAAATGTGTGCCTTAGCATGAGGTTAGCGTTAGCGACTGATGCTAATCCCAAATATGACAATTAAAAAAAAAGTGCTTTGGTTCAATATTTTTAATCGGGAAATTGCAACTAAATCAGTATCTGTGGCGTTACCATGCGGTTGTGAACTATTCTAAACGTTGGGTGAAAGTTCAGACCAAAAAATAAGCGAAACAAATCGTCCGTCTTGAGTGAATTCCACGACACACCTGAACCGCTTTCCTCAGACTCGTCGATTCCCAAAACTGTCTGCCGCTTGCATCACCCTCCGCCTCTGTCCTCTCCCCTTTATCCCTCTCTGGGGGGCTTCACACTCTCCTCATCCTCCCTGCTCGTCCTCCTTCATGAAAAGAAAATCCATCTGCCCTTTTGAGGAAGGGGACGGAGAGATGGTTCCGGCGCTTGAATCCGACAGGCGTCTGAAAGGAGTTTGTTAGAGATGGAGAGAAAAAAAAAGGTAGAAAAACTAAATGTTAGAAGGTATTGAAAGAGGAATTAAAGAGTGAGGCGCCGACATTGTGCGTGGATGTTCCGAGGCGAGGAAGGACGGCGCTTGAGGTTGAGCGAGCGGTGAAAGAAGAGGTCAGGAGAAAAGAAAGTAGCGGATTAATGAAGCGGAGGAAGGAGGGAGTTCAGAGACCAGAGGGGAAATAAGGTGAGCTGTGTGTTTGACATCCTATCAACAGTTGTTTACTCCACACACGTGGCTCTCTCCGTGGTGCTGAACCAAACATGGGTCCAGAAGAAGTGGCCTCTCCGGCGGCCCCCCACGTGGAGACGCTCCTGTCAGAGAGGGGGGGAGGCGAGGGAGGGGGAGGGATGGAGGGATGGAGAGAGGAAGGGGGGGAGGGTCTATATTTAACCACTCATTGTTTATTAATGAGCGGGTGTTTAGTCAGACCTGAGGTGCTGTTTAATGTATGATGACAACCACGCTCTCCGGGGACCTTTTTCCACTTCTCCTCGCCCCACGCTTTACATAACCACACATGCTGAGGAGGGCGGGCGGGGTACTGGTCATGGTGGTTATGGGGTGGGGGTGGTTATGGTGTGGTGGTCATGGCGTGGTGCTGGTGGTGATCAGGGTTTGGTGATGGTGGTGCTGATGGTCTTGGGTATGTGGTGGTCGTCATGGGGAAGCGCTTGTAGTGGTGGGGATCGGGGGTTAGTGGTGGGGGTGCCCGTACACTTGGGTTGGTAGTGGTGGTGGGGGTGGTGGTCATGGGGTTTGTGGAAAGGGGTGTCTGTGGACTTGGGTTGGTGAGGGTGGGTTCATGTGGTGGTATTAGTCGCGAGGTTATGGTGGTGGCCATAGAATGTAGTGGTTCTGGTCTATGAATGACTGCAGTGAGAGTTTGTGAGACGGCAGGATCTTCTTCTCCCCTGAGCAGCAGCATCACACGGGGAGAGTCAACACACGGACACGCTGACGCTGGAAGCAAATCTGTGGAGATGAAGCCGCCATTTTTTTTTTACATCACAAACACATTATTAAGACGACGACTCATTTAATTCACCATCACTGTGTAGACACGATCTCAGTGGAGGATCCAAACTTTACTTGACTTACTGTACCTCGGAGAGGGAGGGAGAGAGAAGAGAAGGAGGGAAGGAGGGAAAGAAGAGAGGGAAGAAAGGAGGGAAAGAAAGAGAGAAGAGAGGGAAGAAAGAAGGGAAAGAGGGAGAGAGAAGAGAGGGAAGAAAGGATGGAAAGAAGGAGGGAAGAAAGGAGGGAAAGGAGGAGAGAAGAGAGGGAGGGAAGGAGGTACAAAAAAGAGAGGAAAGAAAGGAGGGAAGGAGGGACAGAAAAGAGAGGGAAGGGAGGAGGGAGAGAGAAGAGAAGGAGGGAAGGAGGGAGGGAAGAGAGGAAAGTAAGGAGGGAAAGAGAGGGAAGAAAGAAGGGAGAGAGACCAGAGTGAAGAAAGGAGGGAAAGAAGAGAAGAAATAAAGGTGAATTTTGACTTGAGTTGACTCATTATCAAGAAATTTACATTTAGAATCTAGAAATCACGAAGTTTAACTTTTCCATCAACATCGCAATGTTTTATATTCAGTAGAATATGATTATAACGTCAGTACTACCACTAATATTACCATCAATATTACCATCAGTACTACCACTAATATTACCATCAGTATTACCATCAATATTACCATCAGTATTACCATCAGTTATACTACTTTTTTATGACTTCTTCTACTCCTTTTACTACTACTTCTTCTTTAATATTACTACTTCTGCTGTTCCCACTGATGTGTATATATATATATATATACACTTCTTCACTGTATATATATATACAGTATATATATTCCTACTCCAGCCAAGAGACCAACGTAGTAGATTGGAGCAGCTGTTTAGTTTCTCTGCAGAGTCACATGATGGTCTGAACAGCTCTGTCAACCATCAGAGCCTCAGAGTAGAACCAGCTGTGACCTCAGTGTTTGTATTCACTCGACTCACCTCCAGAGAAGAAATACACCTGCAAAGTTGTGTTGTTTCAAACAACTGCTCCAGTTACAGCACACACACACACACACACACACACACACACACACACACACACACACACACACACACACACACACACACACACACACACACACGTCCTGCTGAGGTGTGTATCAACGACCCGAGCTCCTCCTGACAGTCGCCTACAAGACCTCTCTGGGCGCAGCACAGGAATGAAAACAAACCAATTTGTGTCTCCATGCCAAGCCCGCACTCACAATCACACACACACAAACACACACACACACTCGCGTACACACACGCACACACACGTATCCGCTCATGCGCACACGCACATGCGAGGGTGAGTCACTGGGACTCGGGCATCCGCCGATGCTTTAATGTGCTGAGCCGACAGGAAGGAGGGAGCGATGGAGGTGAAGGAGTGAACGAGGAGGTGAAGAAGATGGTGGAGCGTCGAGGGATCCACGAGTCGTGATTGAAGTAGAAACACATAATAATGTAACGTAAAGAAGAATTTAATTAACATTCAAATAATCAATGCTTTAATCAGCCTCGTATTACTGTGGGAGTCCTTCATTTGCATGTTACACACCCACTCACACCGACTCACACACGCAGAGTCACACGCACAAACATATTTCATGCATATTTGTGTGTGTGTGTGTGTTGAGTTGGAGCATTTTTGTGTTTGTGTGTGAGGGTGTGTGTGTGTGAGTTTGTCGGAGTTCATGCAAATGTTTGTGTGTGTGTCTATGTGCAAGAGTGTGTGTGTGTGTGTCTGTCGAAGTTCACGCATATGTATTTGTTTATGTGAGTGTGTTTGTGTTGAAGTTCATGCATGTGTGCGTCTGTGTGTGTGTCGAATTACTTACGTGTGTGTGTGGGTGTGTGTGTGTGTGGGTGTGGGTGGGTGGGTGGGGGTGTGTGTGTGTGTGTGTGTGTGTGTGTTGAGTTCATGCATATATATGTGTGTGTGTGTGTGTGTCATGATCATGCATGTGTGTTTGTGTGTGCATGTGTGTGTCAAAGTTTATATACGTGTTTGTGTGTTGAGTTCATGCATCTGTGTGTGTCTAATTTCATGCATGTGTGTTAATGTGTGCCTCGATGAAGGCTATTGCATTTGATTGTGTATTTGTGTCCATTTTTCTGTCTGTGTGTGCGTGCGTGTGTTAAAGTGCATGCATATTCCCTGTGTTTGTGTCTGTGTGTACATGAATCTTGTTCAAGTACATCCACGTGTGCGCATCAGAGTGTGTAAGTGTGCAAGTTGGGGAAAGCTAATGCATGCACTTTTTCTGTATTACAATGTATATATGCATATCACTGTGTTTGTGTGTGACTTTGTGTGTATGCACATGTGTTTGATTTTGTTTGTATTTACATGTGTGTCTTTGTATGATTTTGTGTGTATGTACCTGTGTGTGGTTTTTGTGTGTAAGTACATTTGTGTGTGTGTGTGATTTTGTGTGTATGTACATGTGTGTGTGTGATGTTGTGTGTATGAACATGTGTGTGTCTTTGTGGGATTTTGTGTGCATGTACACGTGTGTGTGTCTGTGTGTGATTTTGTGTGTATGTACATGTGTGTGTGTGATTTTGTGTGTTTGTACATGTGTGTGTGTGTCTGTGTGTGATTTTGTGTGTATGTACATGTATGTGTGTGATTTTGTGTGTATGTAAATGTGTGTCTTTGTGGGATTTTGTGTGCATGTACACGTGTGTGTGTCTGTGTGTGATTTTGTGTGTATGTACATGTGTGTGTGTGTCTGTGTGTGATTTTGTGTGTTTGCACATGTGTGTGTGTGCAGCAAAATTAATCTTTTCCATTTACCTTAAACATTTAATTAAGTCATTATAAAGAACTTCCTTCTGTCAAGAGCGTCAGTGAGAAATGTTTTGCTACATGAGTGAAAATAATAAACCTTGAATTGATTTATTACATTCTAGTGTATTTATCTATAAATTAATTTCATATTAATGTTGTATTTTTCATAGTTGTAAAGACTTAACTTCATAATGATTAAAAATACATGTAATCTTACTGTTACACAGACTGTTATAATAGTGTGTCTTCAATAGTATTGATGTTTTGCTCACTGGCCTGTGTGTGTGTGTTGTGTGTGTCACTCTTGTACATGTGTGTGTGTGTGTCACTCATGTACGTGTGTTTGTGTTGTGTGTGTCACTCTGCTCATGTGTGTGTGAAGCATCCATCTGCACTGGTCTGACTCAGGCCATCCGTCTTTATGTAAGTGTGACGCGATCATTCCAGTGTAGGTGGATGAACAACTATTGTGTTTATGTAACACGTCCATGTGTTCGGGAAAGCCCTTTTTTTTTTTTTCCCTCGCCCACGTATTCGCCGTCACGCTTGAATAATGAACTTCCTGACTTTATGAATATAACATTGAGCTTCCTGCTGCCGCTGCTGGAGGAAGGCGTCGGAGTCCAGCCGGGCGGATAATAGACGTCTTACCTGTTCTCCATCCAGGTGTTGCCGTGGACACCCGAGCGTGTCGCGGCCTCGCAGCTGCTCCGAGGGAAGCCCTCGTGCCTCGCTGTGTACTTGTGTGTTTGCTTTTGTAATGAAGCCGCCGGTTTCTGGGGAAAGCCCAAGGGCTAACCTCCGCCCACACACTCTTCCTGGATACCTCTCTTTCTCTCTTCCTCTCTTCCTCTCTTTCTCTCTTTCTTTCTCCTCCTCCACTGCTTCTGTCAATGTCACTGGTGACCGAGTCCTTTCTCTTCTTATTGGACAGGAAACGACTCTCTGGCCGACTTTTATTGTTAATAATCCGCTGATACGATACACGGGCAACTTTACGATATATAATGATACTGTAGTAACAAGGATATATGTGTAGTATTTTCGAGTACTTGACTCTGTTGTTGCAGAATTTACAGACCACATGACTCTTGACGAAGTCGTAGCTGCTTTCGTTTGTTTTGAAACCAAAATATGTCCAAACATCAACTTTATTATCTTTCTGTATCCTCTCATCCTCAGTCATCCCCGGTATCTCGCAGGATTTTTATTGTTTCTTAACTTGCGGAGGACGGATGACTGCTGCTATCTATGATAGAAAAAATATATATATATATATATATATATATATATATATATATATATATTTGAAAAGCCAAAAGAATAAAAAAAACAAGCTGCTGGAGTTGACTGTATCCTCTCGTCCTCAGTCACCGCTGGGATTGCGTGGGATTTCAATTGTTCCTTAAATTGTGGATGACGGAATGACTGCTGCCATCTAGCGGCCAGAAGTTTAATTGCAACACAAAAATGAACACACCATGAATATTTGCATTTTAATCGTAAACACAAAAATTGAATTATTTTATTTTAAACACTATTAAAATATAAACCATAAATAAGCTAAGATTAAAAAAATACCATGAAAGTAAAAAAAACAAAAACACTTTTATTTAATTAACAAATGGATACAGTGCTAAATATAATTATCGTATCATAAAGAAAAATATCGCAATGTTTAAGTTAATCGATATTTCTCAAACTCCTGGATAAACTCCAGATGCTGAACTTCTACTTTAAAAGATATGTTCAAGAATAATTGAACACATGTTGCACTGTTGAGACAGCAGGGGCTTGAGTCAGGGGACACCCTGGAAAGGTCCATCTTGCAACATAAATATAGAAAAACAACCACTCACTCACGCATAATTTAGAGTCGACCTGTGGTGACCTGTGAATGTTTTTGGTTTTTGGACCCGGGATGGAGACGCAAGAGTCGAGCTAATGGCTAACGATAAACATTAGCGACAAACTTATATATAGCTATGAAGTTGCTAATGATTTAATTTTAGATGTGTTATCATGTTATCAAGTCACATGACCACTTCACTCCGGTGTGTGGACGAATAAGAAGGAGCAATGGAGTTATAAAAGCTATGCTAACAATGCTAATGCTAATGCTGATTAGCATCAGGGTCAAGCAGGAAGAGTAAAAAGGTCGCGTCACCTGTCGGATAAGAAGACGCTCCGACTCCGTTCTCTCGGCAGCTGATAAGAAGGATCTGGTTTCTCGTGACATTAACAAAAGGTCACGACAGAAGAATACAAATGTACAACTTGTTCTCTCGAACCATCGAATCGCTCACGATACAGTTTCATATCATCCTTCAGGATCTGGAGGTGCAACTTCTTAAATGTCTCCCCCTCACTCGAGAGCAAAACTCCTGACACGTACATACATCTTAATGATTAGTTTGACAAAAGGTTCCGCTCCCGTCCACACGAGGGCGCTGTGAGACGACAGCTCACGCGCAGAAGAAGAAGAAGAAGACAAAAGAGGCCTGAAGGCGGACATCTTGTCTGTCGACCTGAGGATCTGCTGCTGCACCTGCTCTCAGGTAAATGTTTGAATACATTTTATGAAGTTTTATCCAAATACTGTCATGAAAAAATATCTTATTCCAATACAAAGGAGTCTCACTAATGCAAAGGAAAGGTTTGTACAAATATGAGTGAGAAGTTAACAATATCTAATGACTTTAAATATCAAGTTAAAATGAAGCTAAATACTGATATGATGCTAATGCTAAGTTTAGCATCTTTTATCCATACTATCAAGTTGCAGATACAAATACTTTAAATCAATTTGTTCCAGGAGTCGTTCAATTCATGAGATGTTTGAGATTTAAAAAACATATTTTTACTGTAGGAGTTAAAGGAAATATTTGTATAGTTGTGAAAATATTTACTTAAAATACATAAATAATTAAATAAATAAGAAGTCATTGAAAAGTACTTGCTTGAACCGCTGCTTCTCTGGCTTACATTTAATTTATTTTAACATTTTAAGCATTTTTTTCAGGCAATTTGGTCACCTAAAACCCAGTCAATAGTTTAAACTTCCACTAATGAAAATGAAAATAAAATACAATTAATATATGAGCTTCTTGCAACAAAGCAACTTTGATCATATTCACTTTCGTTCTGTACCACTGAAGGTATATTAGTAACAATTTCCTTTTCAGTTCTCTTTTCTGTTATTCACTTTATTATTAACACAAAAATTAAAACCATTTTGTCACCCAGGGAATGTACAGAAGTGTAAAACCGTCATTGTTAGTCGCCTGTTCAGAATGATTTGATTTGTGACATGTCAATCATTTATTTGTCCCGCCCCTTGCTTTGCTTTTTGTGAATAAGCCTTGAGTTAATGTTGGGGTGCACCTTTGTGGTTTCTGGAAAACATTCTGGACAAAGACTGTTGGACTTTTCAGTTTAAAAATATAGCTTGCTCACATCGTTTTGAAGATCATCCACCCTGGGTTAAAGGACTTATTCCAAATCAAGTCAAGATTAAAATATAGTTTTTTATCCAAACCATTTCTAGTGTCGACACTAAAATACAAGAGGGACGTTACAGACGAGCAGTACTGATGTTTTTTTAATATGTATTTTTGAACAAAGATCCAGTCACTACATTAAAATGAACAAACATTTTTGCCTATAAGTCTAAAAAAGACAAACAGATTTCTCTGAAAATAATCCCAACCCTTAGTCGACATGAGGGCGAGTGATTTTTTTGGGGGGGGTTATCTTCAGGTTCTCCACATGAATATGTAACTGATAATGAACCGTTGCTCTCAAGTTCATCCGACCAGAATCCGGCGTCATTTGCTCAAGTCGTTGCCGAAGCGAAAACCGTCAAACTCCTCCGTCTCCTATGTCACGGTGACAACCGACTCCCGATTCCTGCTCGTCATTGTTGACTAATCATCCGGCTGTCTGTGCCGCGAGTCGGCGGCCGGGTGAGGTAACAAGTGGGTGGGAAAAGGTTGGTTATTGAACGTGGAGTGGGAGGCAGCAGGCAGACAGCAGGGCTCCCCTAGTGACTGTTGCTCTGTGGGTGGCTTCAGCACCGGCTCTCCTCTCTGACACCAGTGCTGAGGGGGCGATGACGGGACTACCTCTCTCGGCTTTTTTTTTTTTTTTTCTTCGACTCTTCCGGTTCCGGTCGTTCCTTTCTTCTCTTCCCACCTACACCATGGTTTCGTCGACATCAGCCATCGCTCCTCCTCTCCCTCTCTTATTTTGGGTATCCTCCATCCACCTCCCACGCCGCCCCCCCCCCAAACACACGACTTGGTCTTGAATGGCACTTTTTGTTGTTCCAGTCGTCGGAGGAAAGACCTTTTCTGCAGCATACAGACCTCTCTCGCCCACCTGCCTGTTCAGATTCGCCGTCCTCTTCTTCTTTATGTACTTTATTCTTCCTGCTGGTTTTTCTCGCTCGGTTTTGACCTTTCTGCTACAGCGTTCCTTCACCCTAATGTCAGGGCGACCAGCAGGGGGCCGGTTCTAACAGGAGTGCTACAAAATAAAGCTAATGTTTCAACCATGTTTGGTTTTCGAACTCGATGACACAAAGAGGGCCAAACTGGAGGCAGAACGCTACGTATATTTACCCATCAGGAAGTAGAATATTTTTTTGATTTGAAGCTAAATCCTTTTTTAATTGTCTCAAACAAATTCCAGATTTCCCTGCGTTGTTGTCTTTTGCGTGGGTTTACTCCGGGCACTCTGGTTTCCTCCCACAGTTCAAAAAACATACAGAGGTTGATTGAGAACTTGCCGAAATTGTCTGTAGTTATGAGTCTGTGTGTGTGAATGGTTGTGTGTTGTGTGTGCCCCGTGATGGACTGGCGTCCTGTCCAGGGTGTCCCCTGTCTTGTTATCTAAGAACTGTGGTAGGTTTCAGTCTCTTCGCAACCCCCATACAGGATTAAGTGGTGAAGAAAAAAATAAAAGAGTCTTTATAGATCACTATATCAAAAACGAAATTACTCTACATTGATTTTGAGACGATCCGAGGGGCCGCATAAAACGACTTAGCGATGTAGGAGGTATCTCCGCTCACATGAGGGGAAACCGGCTTTTAATGCGCTTTTCATTTGAACCTGCAGATTCAGTTTGAAAGAAGTGACGTTGTTTCTGTGTCTCTCGTGGCAAAGATTTTTATCGTTGTATTATAAGAACAAAGCTATATTTCCTTCTCGTTTTTCTGAAATGCCTGTCGGGAAATCCGCACTAAGCCGCCAATGTGAGCTCTCTTCTTTGTTATTAATCATATTTTATTATGTCACGCCATCGACTCGCAACATTGATCGACCGCGATCGATGTATTTGTAAAACAATGTGTCAATAAGAACCTGGACATGGATCTTGAAACGTTCCTTAATATTCCTTCCTATTCACCCAGAGAGGACCAAAAGGAAAGTTTTGGGAAGAGGGACGTCTGGGTGAACGACCCAACTTGAGAAAGCGATACACAAAATTAAGGATGGATGAGTTTTGTGTTGTTTTTTTATCTTCCCCTCCCTGTCTTCTGTGTGGTCAGCTGTCGGCTCTAAGGGGGTGATGTCAAAAAGTTGGTCTCAAAGCAATAAGACGGTAATGATTTCAAGGCCCCCCCAAGGCATTCGTGACCGTCCGTTCGGCCTAATGTCTCTCCATCTTTTCCTGGCGTACATGGCAGTAGTATATACTGTGCTGTAAATTGATAATCTGCCGCCGCCATGCCCTCTTAGCTTGCATACACACACGGCTCATATGTGATTACATGCTCGCTCACCTCTGGAAAATTGCCTTCCATCTTTATGAAACTGAGAATTATCGCACCATAGGTAATCATAGCGTGTCATGCTGGGGAATCGTACAAACACACACACCCCGTACACTTTTCACTCATAATGTGTATACAATGATCACATATAGCGGCGTTGGAAACCAGCGGGGGGATCGTTCGCGCCACAATGCTCTTTTCAGCCTATTGACTGACTCTTCTGTCGGTGTGTAACAAAAGATGAGCTGTGAGTATTTCCACACCTTTTTTTTTTTTTCTTTTTTATCGTGCCTCCACACAGGGATAGCTTCATTAAATTATATTTTCACAGCGGCATGTACCGAAATAGAAGCAGGATATGTCTTTTGATTCAAAATGTGCGCTTAGGGGTGAAAATGTAAGCAGGACGAGCAGACGGATGGGAGGACGAGCTTCCCCATGTTAGCAATTATACAGCAATATGTCTGGAATATACAGCTCACAGAGGATCCATACAGTCTTCGGTCAACACTAGAGTCATTTAAAAACCGGCCGGGAGGATCCTGTTGTGCTGATGCTCGTATGCATCCCACAATATTTTCCACTGCCTCAAAGTTTTGGCAGAAACTTGTGCTGATAGCAGTTCTACTAAAGTTTTGTTCCTCGGGAAAGTGTGAGAACTGAAGGCTCCGTCGCGAGCCGTCTTTGGATACTGTCTCTATAGCAACCACTGTAGGCAGTTGCTGTGGTAATCACTCGCTGTTCCTGCCCCTGGCATCATTAAGTGTTTGAAGTCATCCCAGAGGTTCTTCGCTGAAAGGGTTAACTTCTCCGTACCCCCCCCCCGCCCCCCCACACGATCGGCGTGTTTGCCCGCGACGCACATTCGTCTCTTTGATGTCGGCGAGCGAATAGGTTATCTGCCGTCTGACTTGAGGAGTCGGGAGTGCGGTCTGACAGTGACGCTAAAGCCAAAAGAATAGGTCAACATGTGTTGTGGTCCCGCAAACGAGGTGCCCACCACTCGGCCTCGGCGGGTGGTGGTGGGGGCGGGGGGGCGACCCTCAGGGTTCAGGGGTGTCGGAAGCCATTAACGGAAGCGAGGGCGACGGGCACTCACACCAGTCGGAGTGGCAGATGGACACCCGAGTAGGCAGGGTGGCACATTAGGCCACAGGACTGTCCTGAAGTCTCTTGTAGACACTGTGTCCCCTCGGGTTATGGCAGGAAGTGATGAGAGGAAGTTAATATCAACGGCTGCACCTACAGACCTCACTCAAATATGTCGGATCCAAACTGCTGTAGATCTTTACCTTCCAAAAAAAAGTTCCAGGTTGACCCGTCCATTTCTTTCACGCTGGAGCTTTAAACCCGACAGTGAAAATATTTCCTGTCCCTGTTGTGGAACATGGGCCAAACTCTTTGGGGACCAAATTTGTTCAACAAGTTATTTTATGTGGCCGAACTAAAATGATGATGATGTAAAGATGCCAGTGATTAAGATAAGAAGGATATTTTGTAGGTCAACGATTATAAAGAGACTTCCAATAAGAATAAAACTGACCAACTGTCAAATGAAAACATTTAACAAGAACAAACAAAGAGATTCTTATAAATATGATGGACTATATATCAAAGTCGCACATACTGTAAGTAAGTCATTTTTATTTGTATAGCAGATCAGTCACAGACACTTCTGTAAATATTATAAAAAAAATGAGTTTGACATCCCTGCCAGTCTTACCACTTACCTTAGCCATTTTTTTTAAAATCTCGTTTAAGAACACACTTTTATTCCCTGGCTTTTAACACAGCATGAGACTCTGAGCTGCTTTAAGTGCTTTTTACTTGTTTTATTTGATATTGTTTTTACCTTTGTGTGTTTTAACTATGCTTCCTTTTATGTCACTGTACAGCACTTTGTAACAACTGTTGTTGTTTTTAAAGCCCTTTATATATAAAGTTGAGTTATTTCTCTCAATGATTCTTTCCTGGCTCAAAATCTTTTGTCAGGAATCTGAACTCAAACTAACCAGTGGAGGGTTTAGAAAATATCAATACCACAATAAATCATGATATTTTATTTCACTATACTGTGACTGTATGTTAAATTTTATGATGTCATTAAACTTAAGCGGTCATTACGTCCTCCGCAGCTAAACGTACGATGAAATCCCGCAAGACCTCGTGATAGCTGAGGATGAGAGGATACAGTGACTCCAGCAACTTTTGGTTTAGAAACTAATGAAATCAGTTACGACTTTGTCAAGAGTCATGTGGTCTGTAAATTCTGCAAAACCAGAGTCAAGTACTCGACAATACTACAAATGTATCCTTGTTTTGCAATATATTGTATTGTTATCCTTGTTTTGTGATGTGTATCATATTGCCAGAATCTTGCCAATACACACCACATAAATAAACACCAATAATTTTTCACAAAATCCTGAATCGTGAATGCTGGGTAGCCTCTTCTTTCTTGAAATTTACTTGGGTTCTAAGGGTAAAAGCTTTTTAACTTTGGTCAAAAACCATTAATTGTCTCCAAACATTTTTGTACCACGAACCAGTTTAATGTAAGTATTTTTAAAGGAACCAGCTTTTCAGACGAGGTGGGTGAGTAGTTGTTTTTTTTTCATTTTCACTAGTTTGCAGGCTTATTTTCTGATTAATTTATACGTGACCAACACTAGTCAAGACGCACAGTTACATCAGAATGAATTTGTTTTTTTATTTAAATCTAAAAACCTCTTCAGACTCTAACAATGGACATGTATATATGAGTTTTAATTTTCGTGTGTTCTAACAAGTGCTTCAGGGTCTCTTTCGGTTTTGGTACTACTGCTGGAAGCAACACAAAAGTCATCATGTTAAACACAAACTTCTGTTTTTCCTGTTCTTTATCTCACACAGTTGTGATCTCACTAAATCTCAGTCAACTCTACTTAATCCCTAAAGCAAAAGAAAGCTACTACAAGTCAGTGTATCATTAATAAATTAGATCTCTGACTGTATTTTTTTCATTCCTCTTTAGACTTAATGTGAAACTCCGTCCTCTCTGTGAACCTACAGAGACTTTCATACACACAAGTTTTGATACGATTCGACGGCACTCGGCGTTTCTTTCGCTTCTCCTCGTCTTTCCTCTGCGCTCTTACCAGAGATTACCTCGATTACTCTGGCAAGACATCACAGCGGAATCAAGAAAACGGAACAATCCTGTTGCATGACTAAAAATCGAGGCTCCGTTGCTGCCGCCGGGCCGACGAAGAATGGATCACGCTCCGGTCAAAATATAAGATCGCATTTCTTTTTTTTTGTACCTCCAGGTGTAGCTGACAGGGGTCATCAATTAGTGATCAAATTCAGATGAAAGGTAGAGAAAACTTTCATTTTATTTGACGGCACCCCAAAGAGAAGATCATTAAAACGAAGCTGACGCGGAAATATTATCGTAACAGATGAACATTTTCCTGTTCCATATTGTTCCTCTCATAATTCAAGTGCCCCCCCCCCCCTCGTCCTGCTGCATCTACACACATCATCTGGAGTGATCGCCGCATAAAACACGCCTAATCTGCTAATACTGATTGAAGAACGCCCATCAGCTTGCCAAGACTTAAACGCTGGCTTCTCTTTGTAGTGTTTTTTTTTTTTTTTTTTTTTTAATCTGTGATGGAAATAGCAACACAGTGTTTGTTTTAAGATGGCAGGATGCTAATCCTGTGTGATGCTGGAGGGATCTCTTCAGCTACTCTTGTCACCGATGATTTGTCAACAACAATCTTTTCATCCCCTCTGCTAGCTTGACACCGTCGTATCCGCGCGATAATGTGATAGAGGCGGGAATCGACTGAATCTGAGTGTGGAATAAAAAAACACACACCACACACTCCTTTTAGCTTTGAAAGCAAAAGCTCAACTGTTGAACAAACTAGTCAAACTGCGAAATTGTTTACTTCACTGTGGACGCGGCGCATACTGTGAAGCACTACTTTAATCATACAATTGTTTGAAATCACGGGGATGAGTACTGAAGGTAATTAAAGATTCCAACCATGGCCGCCTGGCTCCACGAATATGGGGCTGCGAGCGAATGAAGCGAACAACAATTAAAAAACCTCAATAGGAACACCCAGCTTAAAGCGAGCAATCATGTCCGAGATGTTGGGGCCTAAATGAGGATGTTGTTTCCTCTTTTCTTTTCTGTCAATCTCCGCCAGAAAGCGATTTTCCTCCTCAAGAGTGGCGGCCAGGGCTAAAAGCATGTTTTTAATAAGCGCGCTGACACATCCATCTTTGTTTTGGGGAGATAAGTCACAACGACTGGGAGCGAAGCATCCGGGGCTCGCTGGAAGAATGCCCGACGTATCCGGCGTGTTTACGTGCGCACGGACGCAGGCTTACATTGAGGCGCACGTGCACGCGCGCACATACAGAGGAGCTGTCACCCCAACTTAAATCCTATTTATCGCCGAACCAATGGTGTTTTTTCCTTTGGAGCCGAAGGTGGTTGGCATGTTCACTTTATGCCTCCTCAGAGATTAGTGAATCCAGCGCTGCTCTGTTCCCACCGAGTCCTCTTTCAAGTCTTCCCTCTCATGCTCCCCCCTTTCCTTTCACATCAGCGCGGCACATTAAACGTGCTTTTATTTGTTTATTTATTTATTTTTTGTTTTTCATCTGCAGGGGGAAGAGAGCGAATCTCAGATATACCTGCTTTCCAAGACTAGAACCGGGGTGATTGAGGAGGCGTCCTCATTAGGCCTCGCAAGCCGCGACACGAGAAATCATGCTACATGGAGAAGGGGTGGTGGGGGGTGAGAGGAAAGTAAAGTTTAAGAGTAATAAAGTGACGTCAATGGAATGGATTTCAGGTTAAGTCCGTAACCTGGAGTTTTAAGTTACCTTTAATCAAGTCAGTGGCAAGTTATGGCTCTTCAAGAACACTTTCTTCCCCTTCGTCGACTCACTCATGAACAGATAATTCCCAGCATGCCATTTATATTCCATTTGTTGCAATTTATTTGACAGTTTTTGCTTGTTTTTTTATTTATTCCTCTGCATTTCTTTTGTATAATTTGGTATATATTGAGAATATATTGTTTATTTTTATCTACCTGTTTTACTTTTTTAACACCCATTTCGGAGACGTCCACAGCCATGAAAATTTCCATGTATTTATACCAATATGTGCTGGAGAATGAAGCTGCTCTTGTTCTTCAAGCTATTTGAACTGGTCTGCAAAATGAACGTGTTTTCAAAAAGCTGACACAACTATAGTTTTCTTGATTTGCCGCACTTTGCGTCACTTTTCGGCGACAAAAAATGGAAGATTTACTGTACTTGAGGTGGAAAGTGCTAAATGATTCACGACATTGTGTATCTATTTTTATTGTAACAGTCAACAGGAAATTGTAGAAGACGGCTGTCACCAGCCCAAATCTCGCCCTCAGGTATCTTTTAGATATTTTAAATCTATATTTTTAGATATAGAATATCCCTGGTATATAGCGGTTACTCTTTGACTGAGGTCACCAGTTAGATCTCCATGCGTTTGTGTCGATGTGTCTCCTAGTGAAACACCCTTAACACCCATTATTGCTCCTCATAGTTGAACGAGCAAGGAAAAAAAGTAAGAAGTAAAAGCTGTTTACCATGATGGTCAACGCAATCCACACGATTGTTATAAATCTAATTACTAAAGTCTGGGTAAATCTTGAAATATGGTTTGACCAAACTTTAGTGGATTCAAAAGTCCAAGTCCTTTACTTCAGATCTTTCCTTGAGCCATGGCTCCGTCTTCTCAGGGTTGTAAGAACAGCTGAGTGAGGAGAATGAGGGATGGAGGGACAAAAGTGAGTTTGATCGATGGTTGTTGTCTGTCTGCATTGGACATATGATGAACTGATGCTCTGTCATGGGTTTCCCCCTCCTACCGTAGCCCTTTGTGACCCTGGCATACTGGGAAATAGTGATTTATAAAATGGACAGTGCTACTCCAAATCTTGGGTCTGGATGTAGTAGAAGTAATTTGGGCCTGAAGCCTTTGTTAGTTAGGTCCTCTTTGTAGTTTATTTATATGATATACTTCAGATGATCTATGGTCATTTGAATGTTGCAACAGGAAAGGAGCTAAAAATAGACGAAATCAACTTTAAATAAAGTTGTGTGTCACTTAAATTAGATGGGCAAATTGGATTCATCAGGAATTTGTTTATCGTGGAATTTAGGAGAAAACTGGAGGTCAGGAAATGCAAACCTTAGAAAGAACTTCCAAACTCCACACAAAGGACCCAGTTTTGCTCTTTCAAACTATCCCTATTTTTTGGAAAAGCAGGGTTTGTAAGCAGGGGTCTTAACCATCTGACATTTTACAAAGATTTGAGTCCCGTGCTGGGCCTGCATTTATAAAAATGGACCTTCAATAAAAAGTTTAAAGCCTCTGTGCTATTATTAAGTTAAAAGCATAATCTGTACAGTTTTGGAGAAGATAAAAAGCTATCAATACAAAAAAAAATGTCTTGGTGTCACTTCACTGTAACTTTCTACGACACCGTTAATTAAAGATCCGTTACAGAAGCAGATGAACTCTTGTGCAGCCTAATTATCATGTCTTTGATATGAAATTGTGCAGAAAAGAAGAAAAAAAACAAAGCAGTGGAGGGGAGTCTGCGAGGAGGGAGACCCAGAGTGGGATTTTGGGAGAGGAGTCTTTGCGAGGGGAGGGTCTACCCCACTGTAGCACCTCTAACCCTGCGTGGAAATCAAAGCCGCAGTAAAGATAGAAATGGAACTGGCACACTTTCACAGCGAGGGGGGAAGAAAGACAAAGACGGACTGCGGGGAGGAAAACTGATGATGTGAAAGAAGAGGAGGAACGAGCATCTGTAGTGGGTGAAGGGAACTGTTGCTCTTGGGGGTAAAAAAAACACAACAACAAACGGCAATTGTGTGTTTTATCTCACTCCCTGTTCTAGTGATCTTGTCCTCCCCGTGCATCTAGTGATCTCTGAACTTCACTCTTTCCGCGCCGACTCCCCCGTCGCCTTGTTTACATGTTGCCGTGTTTGCAGCGCGTTGATCATTACCATCATTACGGCGCCGCGGTGCCGCGCGGTGACTCATAAATTAACATTCCTACCATCCGCTCCGTCGCTTTAATGATCAGAACCAACTTTTGCAACCCCTTTTTTGTCTTGTCGAACCAAGCGTCTCTTCAGGCGTCATTACGGGTTCGGCGGTGACAAACACCTGTTTGTTGTCGTCGTTGGCGGCGGGCGGGCGAGGGCGCCAAATGGCGTGAGTGGGGAGCAGGAAACGGCCACTCGACTCCGGGGGCCCCTAAAGACGGATGGGATGACGACGGGCGCCCGGGCGGCGAGCTTTTTGGCAGAGGTAGACGCCGGTTAAATGCACAAGTCAAACGAGGGTGCGATGGAGATGTGGAATGAAGGATGGAAAAAGTCAACGAGATATGAGCGAAGGAGAAAAGGAAAGAGGGGAGGAAGGAAGTGGCGGCACAGCTGAGGTTGACACTAATGAGGAGCCTTTGTGATGAGACCTGACAGAGGAGAAGAAAGCAGAATCCCTCGACACTGATGCTCCACAACACTCCTCCACTTAATTGGGCGAGCCGGAGCCCACAATAAGTGTGTGTGTGTGAGTGTGTGTGTGTGTGTGTCAAAGAGCTAGAATCTGGTTTAGGAGGAATAAGTGAATGTCAGACAATGTAGACTCTAAATTAAGCCAACATATTTTTGGTCGCCGTTCTAATGTATGTAACAGACTCACGGCTCCGTTGGTTTCTGGTCCAAATGTCTCAGCCGGTAGTCGAGGAAATTGGAAATCTATGAACTCGCTTGTTCGAGGAACACGGAAGTCGGTTCCAATCGTGATTTATTACCTTGGCCTCTTGACCTGCAGGTAATGGACTTCTTGATCCGAGACGTTGGCTCTTGAGTATCGCGCGATAATCTGTGATGAGTTTAAATTGAAATGTAATCTAAAGAGACACAATTAAAATAAACTGTTCTAAAAGGAACCATAAAACTAAACGTTTTTAGGACTACTGTGGGAACAAAATTCCTGAGGTTCCGACAGAGATGTAAACCACAAAAGTTGGTTCCCGAACCGTGACATCATCTGTGTTGACAAAAAGAAGTTAAGGAGTTAGTGTTTCTTCTACTTTAATGACACCCTCTCACTCTAGTTCCTCTTAATGGTGTATGACAGCACCAAGAATCCAGAACAGGTTCTAGAACCAGTATAGTACTGATGAGAGAGGCCTTTTAGATGATCTGTTACTGAAGGTACCTTCCATTCTTGAAGTCCAAGACCATGGTTCTCAGTCAGACAAGGGTTTGGCATCTTGTTTAGTAGTGATAGAAGGAGGGAAGTCTCTTCATCAATTGTTTTAGGTCGTGTCTGAAGAAGGAAAGATGACCCTCAGGGCCCAAAATCTGATAAAAGAGGCTTAAAGCTCTTGTCAATTGACCATGGTGCACTTCTGTATTCCCACGGACGAGCTGGAGGACATATCTGCTATTTTCAACTTTCTTAAAGATGCAGTAAGTCTCTCATCATGACCATTTTTTGAAGTTATTACTTTATAAAGTTGTCCCCCGTCTGAAATCTGGGCGAAAGAGAGTTTACAAGAGCGGAGTCCATCATGACGTAATGATCTTTAGGTCTTTACTCCTTCTCCAGCCAGCTGCTATCACGCCCTGCTTTGTTTATACAATGATGCCCTTGGAGGTGGAGACTTCCGGGATTGATGATGCGTGGTGACAAACCTTTTATGTTCGACCCAATAACGGTGGCAATTTCAGTGGGCGGGGCTTAAGTTCATTTTCTAATTTCAATATTTAAATGAAAAAGAGATTTGTACAAACAGACACTGATGATACAAAAGAGTCCAACATCTATGAGACACAAGAGACACAAGTTTAAAAAAATAACATCCACATTAGTTCATTTATATACCTGTACCTTCAAAATTAAATTCACATTTGTAACTAATCTAAAAATGTAATGTTTTTAGGATGATGTTTATTGAAGGTAAAATAGATTTAATTTCATACCTGTTTAATAAAAAATGTGAATAGACTGTAGAACCTTTTTATCCACTAAAAGAAAATGGAATATATTTTAAGGCATAATTAATAAAAGTGAATAAAGCAGCTCTTTGATCGTTTTTTTTAAGAAAATTCTAATTAAACAATTTTTATTTTTATTTTTAATTCAATTTCATCGTTCAATACATGCTGTTACATAAAAAATTGCATAATTAAAATCCATGTTACTGATTTATGAAGGTATTTTTCCAGGACAAACCGTCTAGAATTTATATCAAATGGTGTT
The DNA here is from genome assembly GCF_982586985.1 of Callionymus lyra. NCBI lineage: Eukaryota > Metazoa > Chordata > Actinopteri > Syngnathiformes > Callionymidae > Callionymus > Callionymus lyra. Next base: position 16,979,466 of record NC_141826.1, read on the forward strand.
AAATTTATCACCAGTGTCAGCAAAACAAGAGCGTCAGATGAGCTCCACCCCCCCAAGCATTGTAGTCACGTCTTCATCCCGATAACATTCCTTTCCCTGTTGTGATGCTGCAACTCTCCTGCACGTTCTTTAAAAAAAAAAAAAAATTCTTTGCACGCCTCAATCGGAGACACTCGCCCCCTCCCCGTGGTGCCGTTTCCATCTTTGACTGTGAATCAATCATTTTTAATTTATCAGAGGGGATTTGTGTCATGAAGGCTGATGCCAACTCCAATAAGAGGAGAAAAAACAACACAACAGCGGTGAAAAAGCTCCAGCAAATCCCTCCGCTGATGCGATTATAACTCACAACCAAATCAGGGCTGACTTGAATAGGCACAGAACACAAAATCATATTAAGGGGAATTTGATGTGCATGGCATTACATTCCCCTCAATCTCTCCCTTCTTTTCTTCCACTGATCTTCTCTACCTCTTTGACTCTCCTTCTTCATCTCTCTCCTCCCTGTCTGTCGGCATCAACTCACGGATTTCAACGCCAGTGACCTGAAAAATCTGTTGCCAGCGACTGATTCTCGGAGCTCAGGCTCTCTCTCTCCCGCCTCTGGTCTGCGGCAACAAAACCCTCACCTCTCGGGGTCCTGATCCGGGATCAAACAGACGTTAGAAACCGTGAGTGAAGCGGGTTCTGTGAGGTAAAGCGAGAAAAGTGTGCAAAACTCCAGCGAGCGGGCGAGGAAGAAGCTTGAAGAGATGGATGGAGTAGGGTTGTTATGTCAGAGGCAATCGAGCCGCTCTCATCTCGCCATTATCTCAAGCACCCTCACATTTCCATAATAATGGCTTTTAACCAAATGTAGCTCTCCACAAAGCGGCGCAGGCAGAAATGTTTTTAACCAAATGTAAAACACTCATCTGCAGGCAGAATGTGAGAGTGTAACGTTCAGACAAGTGCTGCGCGAGGCCCGTGTGAGTGGGAGTCTGACTGTAAGCTGTGTTTGGTTTTAATGTACTCGGGAGGAAGTCACGTGCGCAGCCACAGACGTGCAGATGTGGAGATGGACGGATGCTGGAAATGTTTCTACAGATGATTCTCTTTAGTCGCACCTGATTTTTGTGTCTCTTTTATCTTATCAGGCTGATAAAATACCAAAAATGATCCATATTAGTTCAGATTTGTCTTCTATTCTTATGATGATTTAAAAAAAATGTTTAGCTTAAAGTTTGAATTACAATTTATTCTAAAATATTGAGACCTCAAAATAAAATGTCACCTCATTAAAATGGTTATTTGAATTCTAGATGTTTTAAGTCAAATAATAAAGTAAATGTTTGAATAGCGCTTCACAAAATGACTGCAAAAAAGCATTGAGAGAGCGTAGACCTCTGCCAAGCAGCTCATTAACACCCCATTGTAGTTCTTTTTTTTTTTTTTTACCATCTATATAACCTTTCTTTTCTAGGATTTGAAATGTGGTTTATAGCAAATAGCTCTTGGAGACGGCAGTTGGCAGTAGAAAGCACAAAAAGATAAAGACGCTGCAGCTCGGTTGACCACAAATCCTTTAAAAAATCAGTGGATCCAGATGGAAATTTCAAAACCAGATTTAATGGATTTCGTAGTAATCCTCTTAATGCTTATTCAACTCCAAGAAGCAAATATAAAATTAATTTTTATGGTTAGGATATTGACAATATATATTTTTTTACAGTTTCATGTTGATATTCAACAGCATCGATTTCTTTGGTTTATATTTCAATTAAGTGTTAGAAATTAAATTTATTTACAATTAACATACACAGATTCTTGGCTTTTGTTAATGTTTGTGTGGCCGCTAGATGGCAGTAGTCCTTACGTCCTCTGCTAAAGAAATGATTAAATCCTGCGAGATCCTGGCACTGAGGACGAGAGGATACAGTCCCCTCCAGCAGCTTTTAAAGCTGATGTTTGGACATATTTTGTTTTCAAAACAAACTAAATCAGTTACGACTTCATCAAGAGTCATGTGGTCTTTGAATTCTGCAACACCAGAGTCAAGTACTTGACAATACTACACATATAATCTTGTTACTACAGTATCATGATATAAATCACTGCGTCTGTGTTGTGATGTGCATCGTTTTAACAAATTCTTGACAATAAACACCCCGAGTTTGAATGTGTGATCGTTTCAGGAAGAAAACTGTGAGAGGGATTCGTGCCGCCCGGATACGAAGCAGCTTCTCAGAAGAGTTAATTTAACTGGTGCCTGAGGGTAAAACACAACTTAAAGTAGATGCTTTTTTTAACCGGCCTGAAAGAAGGAAGCGCCATCAATCAATTATCTCCCCTAATTCAGTTGATGCTGCGAATTTTCCTTTTATTAAAAAAAAAAAAAAAACCCGCGATCTCGCCTCTTATTAGGAGTCACCTTACAGTGTGTGTATGCAGGTTACGCCGGGCTTCGGGTCTGGCCAGGTACTCTGCGTGTCTTTCCCCCGACCAGATGGCCTCTCAACAGGCTGAGGCCGGGGCACAGGGTGTCCTCCTGCCCTCCCACCCGACCACCGCAGAAGGTCGACTCGACCGAGCCGCCGAGCTGGCCGACGACGAGACAAACATTCTAAACAAGTGTCAACTCTTGCCGATTAAATACATTTGGTCAATTTAAAAAACGGATATTTTGTCGTAAAAATGCGGTTAAAAACTGGATGAAGACGACTTTAAAAGTCTCTTTACAAAAACGGACCTAACTGAGTCCTCTCTGTCAATCCCCCCCTCACCCCTCTTTATCTCACCCCTAAATGATCCTCGCATCTTTGACAACGTTTGTGTTTATCAATCAAAGTTGCTTTTGTCGTGTAGAGATGGGCGTCTGCAGAGCGGCGGTGCCAGGACGGCGTGGAGACCCACAGATGGTCAGGTGGTTTCCGCTCAGTAAGACCTGGGTCCGGGCCCACTCTCAGAATAGTGGGCTTCACTTATGAAATACTGCCCGCAAGGTTCTGGGCAGACCTGGATCTGACAGTCGTTTGAGCGCTGGTTCAGTGACACAACTCTGTAGAAAAAAAAAAAAAGATCACCTTTCCGTGCACCCCCGAAAAATCTGGAGTGTAATGTACTGTAGTGCAACATCAGAGTGTGTCCTCGAGGATTAGTGTGTGTTGTCGTCCCCGGAGAATCCCGAACTGGAGTCGACTTGTTGCAGGGAAATGTTGGGAAGAAACAGAAAAATCTCTTGTAAATATAAACGGTTGGTTTTTGAATCACCGGCATCTGTGAACGGAATGAAAAACATTTGCTGAAACTTGGTGACGCACGTGTGCGTGGGTTGGTGGTGCGAAGAGAAGCAAGTTAACATCATCAAAAGGGATTTGAACCCAACTTGTGATTCACCTTGAACATTTAAAAAAAAAAAAACAACAACGTCTAAATAGTGCTGCTGCTGTGGTCACATCCTTGGTTGTTGTCTAGCTAGAGAGCTGCTGATGGTCGACTTGGCTGCTTCCTCGCAAGAATGCATCTTTCGACCTGTTGGCACGAACCCTCAAAAAGTTCTGAATGATTATAAATGAGATTCCTAAGTGTTGGTGAAAAGAAAAATGGATTTGCTTTTATAAAGCGATTTCCCTTAAAAAAAAAGAGTTGTTTATGCCTTCAATGCTTTGCTTGTAGACACTATTGCAACCCTGAAGGGGAAAGAGCAGAAAACTTGACCCACTAAGCATATATATATATATATATATATATATATGTACACATTTTCTTTGATTAGACAATAATTTGAGTTGTTTAATTTTTTTCATAACTGTATTATTCTGTCAATTTATAAAGATGTATGAATCAAGTTTCCTTGACAGAGGTATGCACTCTCTCAAATTAATAAATAAAGCAGCATTAGTCAACGTGAAAATGACATTTTTCAGAATTTTGAATGACTTAAAAAAACGGGCCGATATTTACCAAACATAAAGTATCAAATTCCCATCAAATTCCTTTCTTTCAACCACCGTTTCACTTTTATTGTTAGTCTCCGTTTAATTGTTGACATCAAAAATCTCTGTTCCTCCTTTTAAATGAAACAACTTGACAATACAGTTTTTGTTGCCTTGAGTTTGACAGATTTGTTATAGACAGAAGCAATGAGAATAATCTGTAGCATCCTAGCTTGTTGTCGCTACATAATTGGCTAACTTTGTTATCTGTTTTTCTTTTAAAAAAAACCTCACGGTTTTGTGTCTTAAACTACAAATGCCTATCAAAAATTCTAATGCTAGTTATTATTACAGCTGTAACTGTTTGTAACTGAATTTTTTGACTTGATAAGAGACATGACACAGTTACATATAAATATAAATATATAGATTGGAGTCAGAGTTGTGTAGGAGAGGAACCTGGAAAATGGCGGGATGATTAGCATCTTTTGGCTAAACTAACAAAGTGGCTACATCTGTCGTTTTAGTTTCAGTTCAAGTATTTTCCAGCCCGGTTTTTCTTTTTTTATTTAAATAAAAGATGACATGTACGCGAACAGAATACCTCCGTCTCTTGACTGACAGATGAAACCTGTTTCAGATCACCAGTTCTGACTTTTCTCTTCCCGTTTAAGCCAGAGCGGCTGAAATGCTCTTTTTTTTTTCTTTTTTCCTTCTGATGTTGATGATGATGATGTCCGCTCTATCCTATAGAGACGTACCATCATATGTTGCCAGTCCATAAGTGGCCTTGACAGAACATGTGGAGAGGTAATGGTGTCAATGTGGGCGGAGGAGCTTCCTGCTGGATTAACCCCCAGCATGCCATCACAGTCTGTCAGCTTTCATTCTTTACATGATGCAACACACACACACAAACACACTCTCGCTCTAACTGCCCTATGCACATTTTATTCCTCGCAATAAACTTGCGTCTAATTAATAAGTAAGCGCGCGCGAGTGTGTCCGCGGCGCTAACAGGAAGTGACAGGGGCTGCAGCGATGGAGTCGTCACTCTGGGCTGCTGTTCCCCCAACACGGCCCCTTCATCACCCCGTCACCCTCCGCCGCTTGACATTTCTATCTTTGTAGTGTGGTCACCTGTCAATCTGTGAGCTGACGCATCGCTGACACCAGTGCACGTGCGCACAAACGCACACTTTCACCTACATCGATGGAGAAACTGACACAAACACTAGAATCATGTCTAGAAAAGATCGAGAGCAAAACGTTGTTGCATATTTGCAAAAAAACAACAGTTTATTATACAATATTTTTTGCCTGGAAAGATAAATATCCAGTATTCAATTTTTTAAGATGTCGAACATGAATTGGATCCTTGACCAAAAATAATATTTGGTTAGTTTTTGCTTTTTCCACTTTACTTTTATTAATTTCTTCACACATTCAATAAAGACATAAAATTACAAGATTCACATAAGAATTTGTAGAACATTAATCCTATTAAAAAATGCTTTGAGAACTATAATACATTTTTTAATATCTAATTCTTAAATTAAATGAAAAAACAAAGGAATATAAGATGAATAAGAACCATATATATATATATATATATATATATATAAATAGTTAAATCTGGGGATACGTTACAGTGGCAACAATAAAATATATATAGTGACACTGTAGTAAAGAGGATGTATTTGTAGTATTGTCGAGTACTTGACTCTGGTGTTGCAGAATTTACAGACCACATGACTCTTGACGAAGTCGTAACTGCTTTCATTGGTTTTCAAACCAAAATATGTCCAAACATCGATATTAAAAGCTGCTGGAGTCGACTGTATCCTCTCGTCCTCAGTCATCGCCAGCATTTAGCGGAATTTCGATGTGCCATCTAGTGGCTGGAAGTTTAATTGCAACACAAAACAAATAAATTCCTTCAAATAAAATAATTTATGTTACGTACACTACCTCACCACCCTCCTACAAACATGTTCTCTGTTGTTGTAAATCTATAAATAAGTCTCCCCTTCGTTTCTATGGTTTCAACAGTGGTAGGTTTTAACATTTACTTATTTATTTATTTTTTTAATGAAAAAGCGGAAGCAACAAAACATAATCAGCTTTCGACATGAATCAAAATGACTTTTCGACTAATTTTCTGTCTCGATAAACACAGCAAACTCCAAATGTGTTTTCCAACTGAGTCTAATTGTAAGTAAGTAAGTAAGTAATTTTTATTTATATAGCTTTTCCAGACCAGGGTCACAAAGCGCTTAAACAATCAAAACAATATTCAATAAAGTATATACTTTAAAGGTCAAGATAAAACTGATAACACAACAGGAAATCAAGGAAAAGCCTGAACAAATAGAAAGTCTTAAGATGTTTCTTAAAGGAGTCAGTAGACTCCATCAAGCGCAAAGAAGATCGTTCCAAATCTTAGGAGCAACAGTCTGAAAAGTTTTCTCCTGAGCTGTGTGCGAGGAACCATAAGTAGATTCTGATCCACAGACCTCAGAGCCCGAGCTGGGGTGTAAGGCTGGATCAGATCAGTGATGTAAGGAGGAGCCTGACCATGAATAGATCTGAAAGTAAGAACCAGAATTTTAAAGTTGATCCTGAAAGAAACTGGAAGCCAGTGAAGAGTTTTAAGGATCGGAGAAATGTGAGTTCTTCTACTTGAGCGGGTCAGAATTCTCGCTGCAGAATTTTGTATTAACTGCAGACGAGACAGATCCTTCTTGTTAAGACATGAAAACAAACTGTTACAATAGTCCAGACGAGAAGAAACAAACGCATGGATTACAAGCTCCAGATCATGTTCCGACAATATTTTCCTAAGTTTAGAGATTTTTCTCAGTTGAAGGAAACAGTTTCCTAATAATTATATTAATAGTAATTGTCTCGCCCCCACCCAGTGAACTCATCCCTGCAGCTACATTATACAGCTTTTTTAAAATGTTTTAGCTTCCGGAAACGGTACTGATTGTTAATTGATTTAAAAAGTCTGTCAGTAGCTCTTGACTCTTGTCCTGCTGGAGCTTTTTGTGTATCGAGAGTTTTTATAAACACGCCGAATACATCGAAGGCGTCGTTCTCGTTCCTTCCGTCTTGAGAGGAATTAAACTTGTGTTTTAAACGCGTCTTCTCGTCTCATTAATGATGTAACGGGTGTAAGACCCGCTCCTCCTCGCCTCCTTCCCACCCCCCCGTCCTCCCCTCGGTCTGCGCCTTCTGTTCGCCACCTGCACGGGAACAGATTCTCCGCATGACGCTTCTGTCTCTTCTGCGGCAGATAAAAGACTTTTCATTTCTTTATTTCCACACGTTTCCCGGGCTCGCATGTCTGGACGCCGCCGCGGGCCAAGAATCTCGAAAAGGTTAAAGGTCTGACATTTGAACAGCGGAGCCAGCAGGGGTTGATGTTCGGATACACGTGACGTTATCGCAACGTGCTCGCCGCATTTCCATATGTTGTGTGGGAGCCGTTTCTGTGCATGTGTTACTTGTTGACACCAAGTAAGCGGGTTGGAATTTATCCATGAAGGTATTAATACATTCAAATAATTGGATTTTTTTTGCCACTTTCGCTCCCATTTGTTGAACATCTCAGTGCCTACTGGAAAGTTTCCCATTGAGTGGTTTGACTACAGTAAAAAAATATATTTCTAAGGTCTCAGGATGAAAATTTAATTCACCTACGTTTTAATAAATGTTCATACCTGTATAGCTATATATACATGTAATGTATATTATGACTGCAGGTCCCAAACTGCACTGCAACAGGCACAGCTCTGACACAACAGTTAAAATAACAAGATAAATGAGAAACGACGGGTAGTGTTAGCGAGCTACTTATTGCTGTCTAGAACACGCGTGTCATAATCTGACCCGCCATGATAAGGAACAAATAGTTTCCAGGTCGACATATGGCGCTTGCTGTACAGTGTTTATTGAGACAGAAAATTAGTCGAAAAGTCATTTTAATTCATGTCGACGGCTCATAACGCAGTGTTGTTTCACCTTTTTGACTCCAAAAATAAATAAATAAGCTAATTTTAAAACCATACTACACCTGAACTGAGGCCGTAGAAACTGTTGAAACCATGGAAACAATGGAGACACTTATTTATAAATGGACTCTAAAAACGACAATAGAGAAAGTCTGGGGGGAAAATTATTTAGTGTAAACTATAAATCCGATAAATTCCTTCAAATAAAATCAATTTTGTGTGACCGCTAGATGGCACGTTGAAATTTGTACGGAGACTTGCTATTGTAAGACTAACATTGAAACAAACGGAGATAGTTTTGATCAGTATTGAAAATATCACAATCCGAAGCATACAGTACTTTCTGTCACAGTTAAGTAAATATTATATATATAATATATAATTTTTTTTGAAAAATGTCTATGATTATCTTTGTGACAACAAGATGGTAAGAGTTGGTGAGCGAGTGTATTCCAAATATCAACACCCTACAGTATCAATAAATAGCTTGGCAACATTTCAGAGCTAAAATACAACAACGGACAAACAAGACAAGTGTACGTAGTGCGAGAAAATGGTACCTTATATCGAGGCTAATCTGAGACACATCGTGTACAGATCTTCTACGTCCGTCGACAGAATTTCATCAAACTTGTGATGAAAACGACAAAAATCCCTATTGAGTCTAAATTTATTTTATTATATATTTATTATATTGAGTCAATGCCACCAGATGTCAGTAGTTCGTCAGCATCAGTTCAGCGGCAACATGGAACAATGGAATACTTTTTAAAAACCTGATTTCATTCCGTGTTTCTGCCGTTGTTAAGCTCTTCAGCCACGTCGCGTTTGATGTTACCTTCGTCTGACGGACGTAATAGAGAAGCTATGAGTACAACACGTCCAAACTGCCGCGTCATTAAAGCCATTGTGTCTGGGATCGATAAGTAATACTTGCGAAAACCAGACACATACATTTTTTTTTTACAGTTATGTGTCGCGGTTGTGATTCGTGTTCATACTTTTATTGCTGAGGCGTATTTGTGGCACATACATTTAGGACAAATCTAAAAAACACACACACGTTTAAAAAATATGCTCAGATTGAATACAATTCGGATACAAATACTGACAAAAATGCACACATCTTTTTGAAAGCTTCCATTTTTGCAGTGTTTGCTAGAAGGGAACTTGAAATAAACTAGGAGGTAGTTACTGTCGCAGACAAAACAAACACAATCCAAGTAGAAGGTACAATAAACGCGTGATACCATCATCAAGATATACTCTCCAAAATATCGATTTTCCATCTTTAAAAGTCGTAACCACACCTTGAATTTTTGCCTATCTTTAAGGTACAACCAATCAACATAGTGAAAGGAAGTGATACTAGTATCAGATAACTTGTCGCTTGCTTATATATCCCACGGGATTTCATGGTATTGCACCAGCAACCACCACATATGATGACCCTTCCTGCTGGTCAAACGGTGATATGTTGACTTAATGTATGACATATCAACTCGTCAATCACACGCATCGATCTGCAGGCGTTCACTTTATATCAGGAGTGTCGAGAGTTTTCCATGCTGCGAAGTCAAGCGATGGCAATCCTCTGGATTGTCAGTCCTCTCTTCCTCTTTCTCTCAGTCCTTTTATAGATGAAAGGCTTTCACTGTTCAGTCAATGGCCTGCAGTCATCTGAATTAAACATTGATTTTATCTGAGGTTTATTCAGTGTGTCCGTGACAAGAACCGCATCAAACTTTCTCATCATTGCAGAACTTGGAACGACTGAGGAGGAGGTCGGGACTTTGGAAACGGAGGAGGGAGACGTTGGAGGACGCAGGAGGGATGAGGGGAGAGAACGGGGGATTTGATCAGTGGCAATTAAGAGAGGAGGAAGAGAAGAGGAAGAAAGATTTAGTGGAGGATGAGACGTGGCTCTCACAGAGTTGAAAACGAACGTAGTTTTTTTTTTGTTGAAGTTGTTCGATTCTTTGCTTTGTTCCAAAACCTTCTACGTCTTATCTCCACATTCCCATCATCCTTAAAGGACAGCAAGACTTGCACTTATTTTCTTAAAAACAATCCATAAACAGATCTAGAATTAAGTGTACAATGTTACTCAAAAAAGTACATTCAAAGATATTCTACTAAGGACGGGTATAGTTGGGTTTAACTAAACGTTGTTGGTACTAACTAGCTGGTAAGTAACTATGGTAAAGGAATAATCCCTAAATATGTCCAAAGTGTTCAAGTAAATTTCTGATAAAATAAAAACAAAAAACACTTTGTCGGACTGAGTTTCGTTCTAAAAGTATTTTGGATTTAGGTCTAAATATTGTGGTGCATGAAGGGCTTTGCCATGTAAGTCCTTGCAAGATACCAAACCACCATCATGCCTTTATCTTTCAACATTAGTTGTTTCCATTGAGACCTCTCCGGCTCTGAAATAAAGCCCCACAGTTTCCTTTTCTGTCTTGTTACCGAAATGCCGCCGTGGTGCCGAGTATAAGTATCCATCACTATTTTGTACTTGCGTTTCTTGGTAACTCTGGTAGCAGCTCGGGATCTTTTTCCCCACTTCTCCTTTCACACTGCATTTTGTGTTTAATCCCCATTCAATCCCCACACTCTGGGGGGTTCGGACCCCCCCCCGTACCCCTCCGATTACCTGCCTCGGGAGGTAGTTGAAGGTGCAGCTCAGACACGTAGAGGGTCAGCGTGAAAAGACAAACGTTCTATCCTGTTAAGCGAGGAGCTCATGCTACCGTTCAGCAGCCCTTGAACAGCAGGCAGTCGCGAGCGCTCAGCGAGGAGTCGGCGAGATGATCGGCTGACGGGGAGGGAAGCGTCTGATGTCTTGGATGACCCTGTAAGTGGGAGAATCTAGAAGGTCTAGTGAGGGAGAATTTGGGAAGGATGAAAAGAAATGAGACAGTATTGAGGTACGGCAGAGGGTTAGTTGTCGAGTGTCAAGCCCATGTTGGAACTGGGGTTGGGGACCACTGGTGGTAACCGATGTCTATGCAAGGACAGCACCTTACTTGTAACCCTGCTTCCAAATCTCACATTTATCTGGTACTTATGGACCACATCTGGCCCTACTCGACTTAACTCTGTTGAGTTGTGTATCCATGTACCTTGCTACTTACTTGTGTACTCGCCAGAGGTGAAACTTTCTGGACCGTGTCCATGAACCAAAGAATAACCTGACATACCGTCCTCCTTTTAGTGTTTTTTTTCTTTCTTTTGTTAAATAGTGGGGTTTGTTTCTGGGGCTGGGAATCGCGCCGATGACTCTCCGGTGATGTCACTCTCTGACCAATCCGTGGCCGGCAGTCGGTCAACCTCACACTTTCTCTGAGTGGAGAAAAATACCAAAAATAGTGTTATGTTGTTGGAAAGGCGAAATATGGGTAGATTTTAGCTAGAACTAGCATGTCTTAGAATAGTCTGCCTAGATTGTGTTAGTAGCCGTTGACTGGAACGTCTTGGATTCTTTAAGTAAAGTGCTAACAAGGAGGAAGACGTATTGTTTATCTTGTGCTACCAATAAAGGCAAATGAACGACCCAGAATGACATTTTCAGAGTGTGTAGCATGGTTGAGATTGAAACTCTCTGGACACTCGAATTCGACGATTGAAGCAAGAACTCTTAAATTAAAAAAAAAAAGTATTGTAGTATTCCTGAGAGTATCCATGAACATCTGCCCTCTCTCCCCCGAGGTGCTTCAGCTGCTTCTCCAGGACTTCCCTAACACCCTTGGCCCCGGGGCGGCACAGCTCCCTGGTTTCCCAGAGTGCACCACTTCATGAGGAATACCTTTTTTTTTCTCGTCCGGACTGATTGGTCTCTCCAACCCTCTTCTATTTTATCGCTCTTTCTGCCTCAATCTCACCCAACCTCATTTTTTTTTTCTCCTCCTGCAGTTGGTATGAATAATTAAAACTGCATTTCCCTTCTCTCGTGTCATGTCTCATTCCTCTCCCCCTCCGCCCGACCTCCTCACCTCGTCTCTCACTCCGGCTAAAGTGTCGTAACACGAGTGAGTCATTCAGGAAAAAGGGGGGAAAAGCCCGCCATACATGGAGAGTCGGGTTCTGTCGCCGAGGTGTGAGCGGAGAGAGGCGAGCGAGCGGCGACACAGGAAGGTATAATGAAAGGGCAGAGATGAGCGATTTTTGGCAGAGTCTGGACTAATGTAGGCACAAGTGATGAAAATGCACTTCATTCCTAGGAGCTCAAAGAAGAGAGGAAAGTGATCATCAACTGACTTTATTCAACCGTTTCTTTTGCTCAAAATTGAAAGTTGAAAGTAGAAATATAAAGAATTTAATGGAAATGTATATACTTCCAGTCAGACAGTTTAGTTAATATGACATTAGTTTGGCCCTCGACCAAGAGTACTAAAACATTTTGGCCCCTTGTGTGATTGAGTTTGACATCCATGCCCTAATACTAAAAAATAAACATTTTTAAGTGACCAATGAAACATACTTCAAATCTATTTAAGTGGACCGTTAGAAATGATTGGACGATCCCATCACAACCCTTCACCTTTAAAGGTCAACTAATGTGAAAACCCAACTCTCCTGACTCACTTTCATGTTTCAAATGTTGAAAAATCTCTCTAAAAGATGCAGTAAGTCCCTCATCATGACCATGTTTTCAACTTATTACTTTATAAAGTTCTCCCCCGTCTAAAATCTGGGCGAAGGAGAGGTTACGAGAGCGGAGTCCATTATGACGTAATAACGGCTTCACTCCTTCTCCAGCCAGCTGTAATCATGCCCCGCTTTGTTTAAACAATGAGTCCCTTGGAGGTGGAGACTTCCGGGATTGATTTCGCGTGATGACGAAAATCCATGCTTGACCAATCACAGCAGAGTAGGTGTGGTTATGTCACGCTTGTGATCAATCTATCCTCCGGGCCCAATTCCTGCCATGACAATGGTCAACAAGATTTCATCTTCAGAAAAACTACTCGTTTTGGCAGACACAAACTGATGATACAATAGAGTCCAACATCTATTTAAAACACACTTAAATAAACACATTAGTTGCACTTTAAGAAATGGCAGCTCAAAACGTTTTAAAGATCACCTACCCCACCTTTTCTACACCAACAACAACACTAGTATAAAAGTGAGACATGGGTGATGTGCGAATAAAACGGAGTGTGTGTCAAAATCTACTTGGAGGGAAACAAAATATCCTCTTTAGGAAGTGACAAGTTATTAGAAAAAGTATCTTCTACCTCCGGCTGGTGAAACTGACCAACATTTGTTCCAGCAAGTACCTGTTCAGATATAACTACATCCCTCTCTCCTCCTCTCTCACCCCTTCTCTCTCTCTCCCTCGCTTCCCTCCGTCTCCCTTCCCTCAGGTGCTGTATTACCATAATGGCTTATTTTGACGGTGATGTACTAAGCAGCCGTATGGAAATGCAACATGCCACGGCTCGCATTATCAGAGCTGAATGCATTAGATGTCATTTGTGTGAGTCTGCCATTGTGCGCTCATTATGTGTTAAACATTTCAGCGGCGAAAGAGTGGCAGAGGGGAGATGCTAAGCTGCGGCGTACAACTAAAGTATTTGTCAGCCTGCACGCAAACAGGACTGAGGATTAACAGACATGAAAATGGGAAATGAAAGTACCCTTGTGTGTTTTTTTTTTTGTTGCATACGTGTGAAATGTGTTCGGGCAGATGTATGTGCGATGGCACCGCCTTCATGTGAATTATGTGCAGCATCAGCTCCGTCGCTAATGATGCACATTTCCTGTCTCCTGAATTCTGGAAGCGTTTTCTCTAAGTGCTTCAGTATTTGTAATTTGAGGCTAATCGTTTCTTTTGTTACCAGCACTAAAAATTCTCTCCATCAATTCTTCCACTCGCAGCTTCCTCTGGAACAAAGAGTCCGAGAAAGTTGGAGGAGTCTTTTTCCCTAAAAAATGTCAGAGCTGGATCTTGAGGATCTTGTCTGGTGTTTCGGGGATTTGATTCTTGACTCTTGCATGATTCAACAGCACTTTGTTAACGTTACACATACGACTTGTGATACGATCGATATGATTTGAAGCAACAGATGATGAGGATCAGCTCCTCTACGTTTGAGGCTGATCGTATAAAACGTTCAGATCTATATTACTATTTAATTACCTCCTCCAAGGAGGTAAAGTGACTGAAAAATAGGAAAAATTGAATTCAATCCTTTTCTGTCATTGTGTTCTATGACAACTTATTAAACAAAATGAATTGATAAAAATGTAAGCGAACACAAAACCTAGCAAAGATATGTTTAGTTTGAACATGTGGTCTATACTTTCTGGATCAGGACTTTTTTTTTACTGTATTCAATTGGCATCGTTCAATCTTGAGCCAGATTTTATTTGTCTCCTTCCATCATGTGGATTTAAAGTTGCATGAGTTTCCTCTTTGCACTCTCGTTTCCTCCCGTCTCAAGAGGGATGAACTCAAACCCCTGTCACCCCATGAACTGAATAATAATAAGAAGCTATGTGGCCTAATGTTATTTTCTAAATAATTAAAAATATATATATAATTGATCACTTTTTGTATCATCGAACGCTGACATGGATTGGATTATTTATTATTTAGAGTATTTGTACATGTCAATGAAGAGATTAATACATTTCAACAATAAAGCATTGTTAGGGTAAAAAAAAAACAAGGATAAAGAAAAGGTGGTGGAGTTCCAGGTGTACACAAAACTATTAAACGGACAATATTTCCTGACAACTGCTGTCATCAGGTTTACACAAATCAGATTATCTTGACATGAAATTGGGATTAATTCTTTCAGTGATCTGTCTACCAATGAAATATGCCACAAGAAACTCTGTCGGTAAGCTCTGGTCTTGGGTACGATGTCAATACCACCTTCGAGTTTGTACTTCAAAGATGCCTAGAACGTACAATAATACCCAGAAAAGCCCTCGGAGAGTGGAAATCTGCAAGTTATTGACTTTAAATGGTCGATCGATATGAGTGTTGCTGTCTGTCCAGGGTGTCCTCCGCCTTTTTGCAATGTATCTAGGATCTACTCCAGCTACCTCTATTAAAGGGTTAGTTCGAAAATTCAAATGTCACTCGTTTCCTAATCGCCCTCATGTCGATTTAGGGTTGGGATTATTTTCAGAGTAATCTGAGTCTGTTTAGAGTTATAGACAAAAACGTTTGTTCATTTTAATGTAGTGTCTGGAGCTCAGGTTCATCTTCGTCCAAATAGACATTTAAAAACACGTCTGTAATGATCCTATTTTAAGACGACGAGATAAATCGTTCCGGAAAAACTTAAATAAATCTGTATTTGAATCTCCTTTGTCGCAAAAACCTAAAGGCTAACATGCTTTACAAAGTACTACGGATAAATATCGAAAGCTCTTCCTGTCTACTTTCTACACATAGTTTTTACCCGGAGTACTTCCTGTTTGCGTGTTATTGTTTAAAATTCTGCTGCAAACAAACTTAAAATATGGAAATGTTTCATTTTTTTCATTCATTTTTTGGAACACTTCCTCTTATTGAGGCTATAATACAAGAGGGGACGTTAAAGACAAGCAGTATGGAGGTTTAAAATGGACTTGCATGTTTTCCTATAACTGAAAATAATCCCAACCCTTGGTCGACAGGAGGGTGAGTAGAAAATGAGTGAAATTTGAATTTTTGGCTGAATCATCAATTACATGACAACAGGAGGGTTAGCTTGAGAAGAGAATGTTCTTAATTCTTCCTCCTTCGTGGGAAATTCCACGGGAATCGTTGACGGAGAACAACTGTTGTGACCATTTCTCTCTTCAAAGCGACAGTCTTACATGCGAGTGTCCTTCGATGGCTGTCCAGGATTAATCTCTCCCGGTACATCTCGTCTTCACCCTCATCTGAAAGTATAGGTCAAGCCCTAATGCGAGGTGCACAGTCATTCCTTTTGTCTAAGTGTGGTAAGAGCAGGTGTGAGAGTGTTCCCAGGTTCATCCTGCAGCCTCGGCGGGACCTTGAGTCACTGCTGCTGTGGGGAGTTGAGGCTGCTGGGCTCATAAATATAGCAAACCTAAAGTGCAAAAAAATGTTTTTTTTTCTTGGAAATGAACAGACGAAAAAAGTGTGGGACTAAATATTTCATCGGTTATAACCTTTTGAGAAAGACGTAGTGGGTTGGGACCGCGATTGGTTTGTCCGAGTCCACGTGTTTGACGGTGGAATTCCTCCAGCCTTGAACTGGTGGAAGAGAAAAGAAATAAAGTTTTTAAGTGCAAAGCCGGATCTAAAAGTTCACACAAGTCAAGGAGATGGCATGTTTTTTTTTTTTTTGCCCGTTAAATAAAGGCAGGGAAAGGGGGGGTGGGGAAAGAGCGAGAGTTTCTCCGCGGGCATCGCTTCAGGGCGTCAAACTCTGACTGGCAGTGTGAGCGACACACTTGCAGAGGTGCATTCTGTCACATATCAATCTCTGACTGTTACCGACTGTTTTTATTTACTCAGTTTACCTAAATTGTCTTAAAACTTTTCTCCGCCTGAACGCCGTGTCGTCCTCCGGAGAGAGGGGCCTCGGAATTCTCCGAAAATCTCTGTTTGTCTCAAGGCTGTCACGGAAAGTCTTTCATGGTTTGTGTTGGCTGAGTGAGAATTTAAATAGGTTTTGATCTCCTTTTCTGCTGCCACCGTTCCCCCCCCTTGATATCAGCGAGTTCTGTCAGCGCAGGGAAAAAAAACCCCAAAAAAACGGTTTACGCAACGTAAACTCTCGGTGATTCATGTTAACGGCTGCCTCGGAAAAGACAATCACATCTCGGCAGCACTGACGGAGACGTTGGTGAATTCATTTACAGTTTCAACCCACTCAATCCTGTTTCCCGGTCTCCAGGGATCGTGAGGAAGATCGCCGGTGCGTCAGTCGAGGATGCACCGAATGCTGCCTCACATCCAGATTCTTACCTAACAACGTTTCCTGGAGTGTGGGAAGCAAATGAAAGGCTGCGAGGAAACCCATGACTGTCGCTCCTTGAGAGCATTTTTCATTTCTTATAGTATTGAACTCCATTTTCGCTTGTGCGTAATGGATTTATCCGCCCGTCTATTCATTTTTAACTCTTATGGAATGCGTCTTGTGACCTAAGCATCTGCTGTTGCTCTGTGCGAGCGAGTGAGTCAGCAACAAAAGGGAGAAGCATTGATTCTTTTCAAACCTTCTATCAATAGGACAAGTTAGCAGAGGTGTTTAAAAGTACCAATTCCTTGCAACTGTACTTGAGTTTCTGTACCTCACTCAAGGCAAACACTTTTAAGGGTTTGTATAAATCTTACTACATCTTCCCTCTATCTTTAATTATGATCCTCTGGGTGGAAAAGGCATATCGACCAGGCATGGATGCTGCAGGTCAATAGGGAAACAACCACCTCATCTGTTCTTTAAAAAGGATTCCTCGAGTTGTTTTTATTCTGGAAAGATCAACACTGACCACAGCATTTAACAGGAAACTGGTTTAACTCTACCTCTGTAGCATTAGATTTCTATTAAAATTATATTTTCATTCATTCAGCCAAGTTTCTGGGAACACTTTTCTAAAGGAGGACTAAGGTCCAGACCACAGATAGGAGTCTGGAATATATCCCCCCCTAGGAGTCTGGAATATATCCCCCCCCTAAAAGACTCAGACTCTCCAGTACATCCTAAGACCGACCACCCCCAGTTTCTTGGAACACTGTCCCAAAAAAGCATCCTGGCTACGTTAAGACCCAACCAGATCTGGTCCTAAAGCCACTGGTTGCTTCCAGGTTCCCCCTTTGACAAATCCCAAATTCTAATTCTACAAAATACATCCTCAACCTAATGGCCCTTTTCAACTGGAATGTCTAAGCCCTACTATTGTCAACTCTGCCTAGTTTGTGTTGTGTTTCCACCAGCACAGTACGTCGAAACAGATGCTATCTATAGCATGTGCTACGTTCTGTCAGATCACTGAACATTGGGAATCGCAACACGAGAAACAAACCCGCAATTAAAAGAAATTGACTGAGAAGGAGTTCGATATTTCGGTCCGGAAGTTTGTTCCGAGGTCTGTAGACGAAGTTGAGACCCTGAGTTGGTCAGAACATCACTGCCTCAAAGTTTCAACAGCAAGGGATCACCAGGTCTCCACTGCCCTCTCTGCACAGCATCTACCACCACAGAGTCCACAGGAGAGCTGCCACCATCATCAAGGACAGTTCCCACCCACAACATGGACTGTTTACACCCCTGCCCTCGGGACGCAGGTACAGGAGTGCAAAATGCAGGACCACACGCCTGAGAAACTCTTTCTACCCCACTGCAATAAGAATCATGAACAGCTGAACACTGCACTGTTGTCACTTTAAATCCATCTCATGTACAGTTCCCCTCCCTTTCTTATATTATTATTATTTTTTTTTATTTTTTTTTTTTTATTGTTATTTCATCTTGACTTTTTTGCTATGTATATTTATTTTTATTTTTATTTTTTTGTTACGCCGATATTTGTGGAGGGACGGCAAAGAAAGAATTTCATTGCATAGGGAAACGTGTTTCTCGATGTATATGACAATAAACACTTTGAATCTTGAATCTTTGAATCTTGAAGTAGTTACTGGTGTAAACGCAAAGAAACAAAGTAGTACTGAGGGGAGTCAAGGGCAGGTAATGTGTGGAATTGTGTAGTAGAAGTACAGTGGATAGAGATTCTTTCACCAGACAAACCAACCCATTTGGTGAACATTGAGTGTTTCTTATATTGTCATTTGGGTCTATATCGGACCTGATAACGACCTACTACAGATCAGACCATCTTTAACTTTTTTTTTCATGGTAATACCTCCAAATGGAGTGCGTTACATCAGGAAGACGTCACAAACGATAGAAGTAACCTCATACAAGTTCATCAATTGTTTTCTTTTGGTTCCTCTGGCAGTTCTTCGATTCCTGTTCTCATCATAAAGCATCTTTTTTTTTTTACTCCTTTGTCTTTTTCGCTCCCCTAACTGTCCTTGCCTTGCACCATCGTAGGGGGACGCAGGGTCCTCTTTGGGAATACAAAGGGTTGACAAAGGGCAGCTTTGGTTGGGTTGCAGTAGCAGAAGTAGTTGGCCATGATTCAATCGCTTTTGAGTTTATTTCATGTTTTATGGAATGAAAAAAAAGCTGGAAACACCAGAAAGCAGATCGGTTCGGGGCCGGTCATGATGTTCCCCGACTGACGAGGACAGATGGAGGATTCCCTTCTGCTCACCTCCTCCTCCGCTCTTCAGCGTTCATCCCCTCGGGACCCTCTCCTCTCCCCTAACACAGAGGTGTTTACAAATTAAATAGCATGTAATGAACTAGAAAATATACCGACCCCTCCTCCTAGCACTGTGATATTTGGAAATGTCTGCGAGAGGCCACGAAATGAAGATGGAGATTAAAACGGAGCTGTATTTGAATTGCGATCTCATGATTGCATGGTCTTTGTGCGTGTGTGTGTGTGTGTGTCTGTGTGTGTGTGCATGTGTGTGTGTGGCATCATGAAACCTGCGTACCTTAATTGTATATCTCTGCAGCTCTAATTGCTTTAATTCCCTGTAATTAATAGGTAATTGCAGCGCAGAGCTGTGTGCGTCGTCTCTCTGGGCACAGAAGATCTTTTCAATATGGAGCACATAAATATACATAAGAGAAGTGAACCTTCGACTGAGACGAGTGGAGACATGAATGAATCTGAGTGATTATAATGAGACAAAGATTCTTCTGTTTCTAAGGTGGACGTTATTTTTCCGTGTTGTTCTTTATTATTTCATGTAGTATTTTAAAATACAGCAGCTCGGTCGACATTCTGACACAGCACTCTGGTTTCCTCCCCCTGTAGAAAAACAAGATGTTGCCTCTACCTCTTGTGTAGCTGGGACGGGACCCAGTGATGATCCGCAAAAAAAGGAATAAATGAGAGAAAAATGAATAAATGAACAGATTCCTGTTTTCGCTTTTATTACTTCATACACAGCAAGTCACTCATTTGTGACTTATATTCTCGATCACCTTTATCTGTAAAACTTGTGACAACAAATGTATTTTCAACCATTTATGTGAATACATCTATTTTATGAAAATATTATGGGAAATGGGGGGGGGGGGGGAAATCGTCCATAAAAAATATTTGATGAATCATTTGTCAGAAAACTGACTTTCGGGAAATGCATATCAGGTTAATCTAAAAAAAACATTTTAAATGTAAGATTTTAGGTTAAATACAAGAGCTAGAACAACATAAAACATAATGGTATTTATAAGTAGAAAGTTTTTTCCAAAATTCAAGATTTCCAACTGGTCAAAAAACGAGTTCCTACAGCTCATGTTACTGATATTGAAAAACTGAACTTGGTAAGATTTTGAGTTTTTGCAATGTGACTTTTTTAATATGTTATTTAATTTTTTAGACCCCACCCCCAAATATTAACATATTTATATGATGGTTAAGGTAATTTATTTTGCTACATCGGGGTGAGAACAAAAGTTATCTGATCAAGGGCCAGAATTGGCCCCCAGACCGGACCTGGACATGCCTGACTTTATTATGTTTCTACACTTTTCATTAACCTCCTTTGAGTCTGAAGATCTTCTTTCTGTGTTTGGGTTATTTTTAGAGCCAGACGGAGTGTCGGTGTCGGTCCTCGGTGTTCCGATCGGAAGGATCCTCAGAGAATCACCATATTGGTGTAAGGTAATCCCCCCCCATCCTCCACCCTCCGTCACTCTCTCCTCACTTCCTCGCTCATTAATTCCCAATTAAGACGGCAGCCTACAACACACACACACACACACACACACACAGTTCCTGGTCAGACGGTTAATTTGCCAAGATTTTCGAGCTGAGGCGAGCATCTTCGCCGATGACACGCGCATGTTGTTTAATGATTATTCCTCTGTTCCTTCCACAACCTCGGATGAAAGCCAATCTTTGTTTCAAACCGTCGTTGCTTAAAACGAGAGTCGGTGGCTGGTCCGAGCTGACCTGCTGTGTCCCCCCCCCCTCATATTTCTTCTTCTATGCCTTCTATCTTTCCCATACCCACCCACCCACCCACCGACCTACGCCCCCAATCCCCACCCCCTCACACCTCGTAAATAGCCTTGGCTTTTTCATAACAAGCAAGATTCCCATAGATCTCCATCAATTTGTGTCACTCCAGGGATTCCCCGAACAAAGATGCCTCGGCCATATCACCGGCCACATCTATGCATTATTAAGGCTTGGGAAAAAAAAAAATGCCTGAAATGTCTGCGGCGAGCTGAAAAAAACACGACCGACGGAGACGCCACGACAGGAAGGTAAGCTAATGATACAAGAATAACATTTAAAATGCCAACGTGGCCGTGTATTTCCCCGTAAGTGATGTGACTGTTGAGCAGAAGGCGTCCCTGGCCCCCGGTGTGCAATGTTTACGGTCATTAAAGTGATTTCCCAGGATGCATCTCATCCGTAGCCTCTCACATCAGCATAGCCAAGGTTGCGCTGATGCATGGATGGTAACGCGACACCATGTCGGAAAGATCTAAATGATATCAAGTGCCTTTTTAACAACTTCATATGCCCGAGAGTGTCGATCCATTCGGCCGCCGTCAGCCTCCGCGTACATCCTGGGACTTATCGCGGCCGCTAAGGTCAGCTACGACGGCGTCATCTGTAACGCCGCCCAGCGGTTCACCTTTAGACTCACCTTTACGTCGTCGCTCTGGCCGTACATCACCGAGGATTCACGAGCGTATGAAACCAACAATCTGGCTTTAATTTAGGATTTAATTACGGAAATCAACTTCGAGACGACATGTTGAGGAATAGTTTAGCTGGGAGGACGTTGTTCGGCCTCTAATGAGTTTGGTATCAACATGGAAAGGTCTTCAACCGTAGCGTCGACTGTTTTAAACAAATTAGTACTTTTATGATTGAATGGAAATTCATCAGGACCTGGTTAAGATGTCAAAGAGGTAACAAACTCTGTTTTTTCACAAGAAAATACTTTACTGCATCATATTTCTTATCATTATGTGTCATTAAGATTCATGGGGAGCCCATAAAGACAAAACAACAAGAACCAACATAAGTTCTTAACCTGAAGTTACACATTTTTTTTAAGTCAGAGTTGCGAGTTTGTTTCCAACATATTTATGAACAAATGTCTAAGTGTGTCTCGAGGGCCACATTTGGCCTAATTCCTGTATACATGTGGCCCTTGTGAGATCAGTGGTGACGCGTGAAATGTTTCGTTCTTTGTTGTTTGACATTTACCTGTATATACTGTTGTATTTATCAGATCTGTATTTGTTTCTGACACACGACGTGTCTGACAAATAACCTTTGAAATTTGGAATAATGTTTTTGCGGTAAGTCAAAGTTCCTGAAGGTAGCGGTGAAATTTTCGCAAACATTTGAAACTAATAAAGGCGACTGTGTGTTTGAAACACTTTCTTATTTATCCTAATGATGTATAATTGCCGAGGTAACGGTGTTAGCTTTTTGTCTTCAACTCAAGCCAAAAAGCTAAAGGAGACACTGAAAGGTAAAAAAGTGAATAGGAAGATGCGTTTTTTGGTATTTTAATGCTTATGAAATGAATAATTGCTGCATTTAAATATGTGTCTACACTGTATTTCTAAAATGATCATCATACTCCTGCACTACCTTACTATACCTAAGTCCAGAAGGCTCGATCTGAATTCCAATGTGATGTAGGACTGTAGTAACTTATGAAATTACATATACTTTACATACTTATTCAGTATTTTTATTTAATCTACTACAGGTTGTTGAATTTCTCTCTTTCAATAGTAACTCTCTTGTTCGCCACATTCATGTTCCCCGTATAACCTTGTAGGTGTACAATATATTTTCAGAAATCAACAATACCTTGTTGTGTATTTCTACTCTGTTTAGTTTTATTCAGCATTTTATGTGACACAATACTAAGTCCATTTAAGTTAAACGAATAAACCGTTTTTTATTAGCAATTTTGATTAAACGTTTTCCTATATTGATTAAATTTGTATCTTTTCCCCTTGACATCAAATTCATCCTTCAACGTACTTTTCGGAACTCGTATTTGATACAGACTTTTCAACCAAGATAACCTTCAGGGCTTGCCTTGGATTTATATATATATTTTGTCTGATCCATGGAATCGATCAATGACATTGATAATCATATGGAACGGTCATAGTGACTTATCAAGATAGGAAAAAATCTGTGGGCTGGACAAGAGCAAAACACATTTGTCGCCTAATTTAACCAAAATTCTAATACCACTTATTTTCTACTCACCCTCATGTCGACTAAGGGTTGGGATTATTTTCATAGAATTCTGTCTCTTTTACAGGCAGAAATGTATCTTCATATGTCGGTTTGCTTCTTCCTCTTCGTCCAAAAAAACAAACTTAACAACATCCAAATACCTCCATACTGCTCGTCTGTAACGTCCATCTTGTATTGAAGCCTCGACAAGGTGAATTGTTCAGAAAAAGTTAAACAAGTTTATATTTTAAGCTTGTTTGTAGCAGGAGCTAAAAGGCTAACATGCTACACAGACAGAAAAGATAAATACTTAAATTACTCCCAACTCTTAGTAGTGTTTTATCACTTCATTATAGACTTGATCGCATTCCTCAACAGTCGCCACTAGGTGGCGTCTTAAGCAACCCCTTCGACACCCTCATCATTAACTCCTCGACTTTAGGTCTCGGAGATAAAGAAAACATGAAATTACAGATTGATCGTATCTTCCGTTGCCTCTTGTAAACGTCTCTTCAGTCACATTAACAACTTTAAACTTGTACCGGGGACGACGGAACTCAACCTTTGTTTTATCTGATGGAAGCGTGAAATGAGATTCTATTAATACCCGGAGCCAGATCGGGGGCTGGCTCGGCTCCCAGCGGAGGCTCCGTGGAAAAGGTTAGGCGCGGCAATTACGCAGGTGGAGTTTGCGACGGAGAGACGGGAGTCGAAAGGAGGCGACGACGACTCTGCCTTGATCACCGGCTCTTGAACAAGGTGTTATCAGCCTCGGTTACGGGGGTGTCGGCTGCTGAAGTGGCGTTAATGACTTGCCAATTTTGTTAAAAAAAGGGGAAGAACTTATCAAAGGTATCACAATTAGTCGGACGGCTCGTCTGGCTTTTGTAGGGCCGTCGTCGCTAATGAGTGTCAGATGAGCGAGCGATCGTCGATCATCAAACAAATTCCTTCTCTCGTCGTCGTCGTGGGTGGAAATGATCAGAAGAAGCGATTTGGGTGAAACAAAAGATCCCGAGTGAGCCCGCTAGATGTTTATTAAAGTACAGGTGACACCGATAATTGAACACTTCAGGTCTAATTATGCTGCCTTGCTCAAAAGACGGAGAAAACGTGGAGAAATCTGCCTCCTCTCTCTCTCTCTTTCTCTTTCTCTTTGTCTCCTCGGATTATCCGGCAGCACCGCTGCACACCCACCATTAGTTTCTGCCGCTGCTGACCCCAGTCATTCATTTAATTGGCTGTTAATTGCTATTCTCTGCACAAGACACAATGTATATGTGCGGCTATATTTAGGCTCGCCCCTCGATGGCTCTTCATGCTAAATTACAACTTTCAGCCGAGGCGCTGAAGGGCCCCATTGTGGGGCTGCTGTTCTCCCCCTCTGTGACTGACTGACAGGCTAGGAAGTCTGGGACACAACGCTCCCTCCCTGCCTCTCTCTTTCTCCCTCCATCTTTTTATTCCTTTCTTTCCATTTGCCGCTCCACAGATGTGTCCGTCACCTGGATCGCTGCCGTCCCTCCCCTCGTCCTCTTCCGTCAACTTTCCGTGAGTTTTCTTCGACATGTCATAGCATCCTCGTCGGCGTGATTTTTTTTTTAAAAAACCTCGTCCTCTCGTGAACAAGCGGGGTTCAGCGAGGATCCTTAAACGCCTCCGATCTCCTCGTCCACATGACACTGACGGATCCCTGACACGAGTTTCTATCCATGTTCTGATCCTCGTCTTCTGGTTTAACAACCTCCTGTTTGCCACGAGAATATATACACAAAAAGATTTACTGTAGGACGAGGAATGGATGATTCCATTTTGGTGCCGTTTATCATTACCATCTGGCTCCACTAATCGCTTGAAGATCCGTCACTCTAAGTGGCGCAGAAGGAGCCGCAGCATCAGATCAATCCCGGATAATACTGCCACGATCTAAAGGCCCTTTGAGCTCATAGATATTTCAATTTCTAAATGAGATGTATATTTCTGTGAGGGAACAAAATATCTATATATGGATGGAAATGAGTGCCTTGGCAGAGGTATGCACTCTCATGGTGCTTCTCTTATTTCCAGTTTTGATTTGTCTTGGTGTGAGTTATTGTCCACAGAATTATTTTAGGTTATTTGAGTTATTATCTTCAACAGTATATTACTTAAAAGAAATGTATTCAAACACTAAATATTTAATTTACAAGTTGAATTAAGAAACTAAGAAATATGTCGCAGTATTTGATTTTGGCTGAAAAGGCTGAAAGCTAATAAAAGGAAAAGTGAATGACGTATAGAAATAATTGAAAAATCCTTTTCACTCAAAAATCATGTAAATATTTGACTTATCCTTTTTATGGCTGAGTCTGAACATTTTCAATACATTTTTTTTGAAGTTTTACTTCATAAAAGGACATTAACAGTTATGAATAAGTCATTGTAAACACGTAGAATAAAATGAATGAGATTTTAATTAAACCAGACTTTTAAACAAAGAATGATGGTCAAGAGATTGATTTTTTTTTGGAGGGTTGAAGAAATCCTTTATTAAGTAAATAATTGAGTTTATAGTTTTAAAACCGTGACCTCTGATTCCCCTTTTTCTTTATTATTAACTACTGTACTCTATAAAAACTAATACTAAACTGAAGAATTGCATCTTCTCAACAGGATTAAAATCCATTTGTTCTCACACACGTCTTTATGCTTTGTTTTGTGTAGGTTATGTTTTCTTGTTTCCTCCTGGTTCTCGCTATTTCATATATACATGTGTCTTTTACTGAGCATTGGCCTGAATAAAACTGTTGCCAAAGACTGTTGCAGTAGAAACAAGTAGAGGTATTGACTCTGAGAAACACATCCGTGCAGGCGTCGATCTGAGTCACTTTATTACTTGGAAAATCGTAATGATTTCCAGAAATCTGTAGAAATCCTGAGGTCAACTGGTCTGAGTTACTGTTGAAGCAACTAGTCATAGTCGGGAGATCAGAAGTTTCTCCAAACTAATAACCATTGTTTTATCTCAGGGTCAGGATGACCCAGAAGCCTGAGAACAAATGTGTTTGAGGTATCCCTTGTGTTGTCTCTGGGTCAAGGTGAACGACCTCCACCACTTCATATTTATTTATGGAAGCCAGGGAGGTCGTTTTAGGCCTGTGGGTCATCTTGAGACAACACAAGGGATACCACAAACAAATTTGTTCTCAGGCCTCCGGGTCATCTTGAGATAACACAAGGGATACCACAAACAAATTTGTTCTCAGGCCTCCGGGTCATCTTGAGATAACACAAGGGATATCACAAATGCATTTGTTCTCAGGCCTCCGGGTCATCTTGAGATAACACAAGGGATACCACAAACAAATTTGTTCTCAGGCCTCCGGGTCATCTTGAGATAACACAAGGGATACCACAAACAAATTTGTTCTCAGGCCTCCGGGTCATCTTGAGATAACACAAAGGATACCACAAACACATTTGTTCTCAGGCCTCCGGGTCATCTTGAGATAACACAAAGGGTACCACAAACACATTTGTTTTCAGGCCTCCGAGTCATCTTGAGATAACACAAGGGATACCACAAACAAATTTGTTCTCAGGCTTCTGGGTCATCTTGACCCTGAGATAACACAAGTGTTAAACCAAAAAATTCTGCGTTTACTGGTAGTTAAAGTGTTAAAACCACACATTTGCACGATAGTATCACCTGATTTCAAAAATATACTTTGATTCTACGAAAATCTGTCATTTTCTAATGAAGTGTGCGAGTCCGTGTGTGTGTGTCCTTTGAGTACACACCAGCTGCATCTGACTCACATTGACCTGCCACACACACACACACACACACACACACACACACACACACACACACACACACACACACACACACACAGTGGTGTTTGTGGCACAGATGTGAATCTGATGACATGGACCCACCGTTTACGTCACGGGTTTGGAAATCCCGGATAACTGCCCCCCTCCCATCCCCCCCCCCCCCCACACACACACACACATCTGTCCCTCGCGCCGGACTCCGACTTTTCCCGAAAACTGTCTCGCTGTTTTCCCAACCAGGTTAGATGAAGACGTCACGGAAGTACAAGAGCGAGCGAGAGAGAGAGAGAGAGGGTGAATCAAGAGGTGGGTGGTGGGGTGTGTGTGTGTGTGTGTGTGTGGGGGGGGTGCGGGGGGCTCGTGATTTATGACCCTGACTTTTCATTTGTAATACCCTGATTATCTCCGGGGAGCTGGAGGGTGGCGAGGGGCGGAGGCCTGAGCGGCTTAATAATGTGTGCACGCTCACAGTGGTCCGACCACGGTGTGGGGGGGGGGGGGGGGGAGTGGTGTGTGTGTGTGGGGGGGGGGGGGTGTGTGTGTGTGGGGGGGGAGTGTGTGTGTAAACGGAAACAAAATAAAAGCTCTTAAAAACGAGTGCAACAAATCTCCTGCTTCAGCAGATTTAAAACGGACTGATGTTTGTTGTCATTAGGAGGGCGTTCGTGCAAAACTTCGTACGAACTTTCCCGTGATGAGCTAATTGTTGAGAAGACCAGGAAGTTCTTCAGATGATAATGCTACCTCTGACGCCGATCGTCTCCGCGATGTCGGCGGACGTTCCGAACCATCCCGGCCCCTCATCATCATCATCGTCGTCCCGATCCTCACAATAATAATCATCATCATCATCATCATCATCGGATCCTTCTCTTGTTATCGTAATCAGATCCGTAGCATCCCTCCGAAAAAAAATCTTCGCCTCGGTGATTGTGTTGCACATTTTCACGCCATTATCCCTGCGAGATAATTCCTTGTTGATTATCCATTCACCGTCCGTCCGCCCGCCGCCGCCCGTAATGGCGAAGCATTCGGAGCTAATCCTTTTTTCGCCTGCCCGATTCGCTCGCTCTTTTCAAATGCTAATGACGCCGGCGGGCGGTCGCGCACGTGAACTGTAATGGTGGGTTACAGGCGGGAAGATCCGCCACCGTTTGACCCCCTTGATCCCGGATAATGGCCGACATCCCTTCGCCCGCCACGGCGCCGCCGCCGATGATCGTATATATATATATATATATATATATATCGCACGAGCCGTTTTTTTCGGCTCATTTGCGCCGGATTGATTAACTTAAGTGGCGACACCTGTTTACCCGGCGGCTTCGCTAATGTGTTACCGTGGCGACGGTCGGTCTTCATCGGCGACTTCTTTCCTCCTCGATCTTCTCGTCTCTGACTCTGATGTGGCTCAGATAAGAAGATCAGGTTTTCCACTCGGTGGAGCGGGAACCCCACCACACAGCCCCCCCCCACCCCCCCACGGTCCAGCCGGCAGCACCTGTGTGCGTGTTCGGTGTGTGTGTGTTCGGTGTGTGTGTGTGTGAAGGCATCTGTGCGCAATTGTTGTGTCAGACTGACATTTCAGGTCCAAGAGAATGAAACAGGATACTTTGTCAAAGTGTGTTTTTGTCAGTGCAGTCGTGTTATATAATACCACAAACATGGTCGCACGTAAGGGAGAAAGAAATGGGGACACCCTGGAAAGGAGGACACCAAATAAATAGACGACCACACACACACACACAGGCAACAGTCAGGGGAGGTTTCACACTTGAATTTTTAATCTCTCTCACCAGATGTTCTACTTCAATTTCTACCCTTTATTCGAGGAAATATATATAGAAACGTTAAGTGAAAATACCGTTATGCTGAGTCAGCAATTTCTATCATTTCTACTAGTTTACAGGTTTATTTTTGAAGTTAATAAGGTCGAAACAAACATCTTGATGAAGGTTATTTTAGAAAGAAATCTGTTATTTATTCAAAATAAAACTCCTTTAATAGTAAAGGGGTAACAAGGGTCGGCAGAACACACGCATGGAAATTAATAATACTGTAAATATACAGTATATACTGCATTTATAAAGCACGTTTATGTATTTTTAAACCAGAGGTTTTTGGTTTAATGCCAGCAATATTTGAAGGGACGGACTCTGAGATAAGAACAGCGTGAAATAAAGTGACATCATCAAAAAAAAGGAGGTTAAGAGCATGAAAGATGCATTTCACCGTAACGCTGAGTCAGCAGGAGCTCTTTGCTCCATATAGAGTTTGTTTCTCACTTCCACTAGTTTAAAGGTTTATTTTTAATATTGTCTAAAACAAACATATCGACGCATCATAAAACACAAACTAATGGTTTTTTTTTTGGAGGAAATCAGTTTTTTTTTCAAAGTAAAGCCCTTTCAGACAGTAATAATCAATCCAGTAGAAATTGTATAAATATCTTTTACTCCTGCCTATTTTATTTTTAATCCTTCATTACTACCATAACATTTTATATATTTAAAAAAAATACAAATAATTATTTTTCTGTAAAAGTAATCAAATAATTTTTAACTGTAATTTAACTTTTTCTTTTCGTTTTTCAGACAGTAATAATCAATTCAGTAGAATTTGTGTAAATAATTCTGTACCCTGTCTATTTTATTTTGAAAATTCCTTCACTACTATTATAAAGTTTAATTTTTTATTTAATTTTATTTCTTTAGATACAAATAATCATCATTACATTAAAGTTAAATTAAATAACAATTATATACATCATAGTAAACATTCATATATTTGTTACCATGGCAGCACTAAAATCAAAATACAAGGACATTTTTCAGTTTCTCTTTAATTCCCTTTTTACTTCTACAACTTTATTTTTGATTAACAACGACCTTCAATTTTACATTGGATTTCATCTTCATTTTTTTCCCCTTATATTTAGTTTAATATCTTCTCCAATGTTCATTATTCATCAGTAAATTGTCGGCTTTTCATTTTATTTACGCATCACTATTAATTTATTTAACACTTTTCATTCAACGTGTTGAAATACTATGGAATTAACGTTCAGTTGATATTAAAACATGTTTGATGATTCACCACAATTTTTTAGATTAAAAAAAATAGTAGGTAGACTACTGACCAATCGGTGAAGGTTTAAAGGAGGGGGGGGGGGGCAACACTAAAAGGTCAAGGGAAGGGGGGAACAATCCCCCTGTTAAATTTAAATCCAGCCAATTTTGATTAATTCTAAACCTTACATACTAAGAGAGATTTCCAGAATTTCAGCTCCTTTTATCAATGGTAAGGGGGCAGAACAGGGGGCAGAAAACCCCCTTGAATTATTCAAATAGGTCAAATTTTGATGACTTTCATTGAATATTTATAACTTATTAAATAAGGTGCACATTATAGTGGGGGGTGTCAGGATTATATATAAGGAGCAGCGTTTATAGACAAAAAGTATACAATACAACAACATCTACATGAAAAAATGCATAATGCTGACTCGGCAAAAGCTCTAAACTGGTTACAACAATAGTTTGTGTATTTGTTTCTATGTATATTTGATACAAAATTTGATTGTATGCTGACGATGGTGTTGTGTACGTGTGTCTCATAACGTTTAGAGACTAAGTGCCAACGTGTGAGTTTGTGTTTAAGCTTTATTTATGTATATGAAGGACTTTTATAGAGTTTGTGTTTTACTCATTTTAAGTAAGTAAGTAAGTAATATTTATTTGTATAGCGCTTTTCCAGACCAGGGTCACAAAGCGCTTTAACAATCAAAACAATATTCAATAAAGTATATATTTTAAAGATCAAGATAATACTGAGAACAACACAGGAGTTCCAGAAAATCAAGGAAAAGCCTGAACAAATAGAAACGTCTTAAGATGTTTCTTAAAGGAGTCAGTAGATCCATCAAGTGCAAAGAGAGAGGAAGATCGTTCTAAAGCTTAGGAGCAACAGCCTGAAAAGATTTCTCTCCTCTGGTCCTGAACCGTGTGCGAGGAACCATCAGTAGATTCTGATCCACAGACCTCAGTGCCCGAGTTGGGGTGTAAGGCTGGATCAGATCAGTGATGTAAGGAGGAGCCTGACCATGAATAGATCTGAAAGTAAGAACCAGAATTTAAAAGTTGATCCTGAAAGAAACTGGAAGCCAGTGAAGAGTTTTAAGGATCGGAGAAATGTGAGTTCTTCTACTAGAGCGGGTTAGAATTCTCGCTGCAGAGTTCTGAATCAACTGCAGACGAGACACCTCCTTCTTGTTAAGACATGAAAACAAACTGTTACAATAGTCCAGACGAGAAGAAACAAACGCATGGATTACAAGCTCCAGATCATGTTCCGACAACATTTTCCTAAGTTTAGAGATTTTTCTCAGTTGAAGGAAACAGTTTCTGGTCAGTTTTCTGCAGTGTTGAACTAGAGACATGTCTTTATCAAATACAAACAACAAATTTTAACTAGTCGAGAGTCACATGTAATGTTATTTCTAGAGAAAGTCACTTTTTTTTCTAAACAAAACATCTTTTAGGCACTAATAATAAACTTTTTTTGTTTCTAAAAGTCTCTCATTGCACCGCTGCATCATGGGATAACATATTTCTGATTAATATTTCACTGGTGTTTGTTACTTTTCTATCGTTCCCTCTGTGTTTCTACCCAAAATGTCAATTCCTGTCGTGTCGTCTGACTCTCTCTGCTCTTCTTCCTAAACTGTAAACATCCTACAAGTCTTGGGTTTGAAACGCTGAACTTCTGAAAAACAAAAAAACAAAAACCCCTGCGTGTGACGGTAACGCGTGTTGAACTGGGCACAACAGAGTAGAATGATTTCCCACCTCCAGCTGTGTTTGTTTGTCATATTTCCCTCTCTCATGTTGCTCGTCTTTCATCGCTGCCGCTCGTCTTCACACCTTCCGTTTGACGGCGGTTGACGTCTCCGCCACTCCGAGTCTCTCCCGCTCTGCCTCACCCTCCTCCTCCCTCCTCCCTCCCCCCTTCCATTTGGGTCAACCCTAGCACCTGAAACGGAGGGCGTTGATCCCTTTCTATATCTTACACCTCCGTGCTCGCTGTCGCTTCTTCACTTTTTTTTTCCGTCTCTTTTTTTTTCGTCCCCGTCAGCCGTTTGTTCCTCCTCTCGACGCTCATTATCTTTGCGTCGCTGTGCATTTGTCAGCACTGATTAGCCACGTTTCATTTAAAAAAAAAAAACGAAAAGACTTGGTTGGATATTTGACAAATAAAGATACGGCGTCCCTTTTTTTTTTTTTAATCCTCCGTGACACAGATAGAAGCCTCTCACAAGTTCCTTCTTCACACGGAACTTCGCATTGATTCTAATCCAATTAAACGGCGGGGAAAAAGAATGGGAATATCCCGCCGCGTCGAACGGGAAGAGAGAGAAAAAAAACCCGTAATCATCTCGCAGAAGTGACGATGTGTACGGATTGAAATAACGTATTAAAGATTGTCCTAATTGAATCCCAGCCTCCCTCTGATAAGTGATAATGACTCGCGGCCCGTGGATTAAATGAATAGCGGCGTGTAACTGATGATGGGAGGTGATGGGGTTGAGATGCGTCGGAAAAAAAATTTCCAGACGACTCTTTAAACACAGAGTACGACAATTAGACTTCCATATTTACTAATTAGCTCCGATTTAATTCCCGTTCAGATGAAAGTGCAGTTTGTGCGCCGTCGCCTCCGAGGAGCCGTTTGTCAAACTGGCTCTAATTGAAGACTTATTTTTCCTTGTTAAAGCAATATTTGAACAGGCTTCTTCTTCTTCCACTTTGAGGGAACTTCAGAGGCTGAATCAGAGGAACACACCAGCAGCTAACAGGAGCTGAACCAGCCACACCTGCTTCGCTCCCCGACTGCTGTTCCCGGTTATTAGTTCTCTCTGTAAAGTGAGAAAAACATGAAGAAAATCAAACCACTTTAAAAAAACAAACTTAAAAAGCTCCTGTTACAAGTAACCCAAGCATCCCAGGATTAGAAGCCGATGCTAGAAATGCAAATTTTTGGTTTAAAGAAGTAGATTTTAAAATAAGGTTTTGGATGTAAAAACAGGCCGAAGTCATTGAGTGAATGTTAATCTAGATTGACATAGTTTTTAAAGAGTTATATACTTCAAATCATACACATTTTTTGTTAAAAGTAATAAACAATTTTCAACTGAAATCAAACTATTTTTAACTGTAATCAAACTATTTTCAACTGTTATCAAACTATTTTCAACTGTTATCAAACTATTTTTAACTATAATCAAACAATTTTCAACTATAATCAAACAATTTTCAACTGAAATCAAACTATTTTAAACTATAATCAAACTATTTTTTAACTATAATCGAACAATTATCAACTATAATCAAACCAATTATCAACTATAATCAAACAATTTCCAACTATAATCAAACAATTTTCAACTGTAATCAAACAATTTTCAACTGTTATCAAACTATTTTTTACTATAATTGAACAATTTTCAACTATAATTGAACCAATTTTCAACTATAATCAAACTATTTTCAACTATAATCAAACTATTTTCAACTGTAATCAAACTATTTTCAACTGTAATCAAACAATTTTCAACTATAATCAAACAATTTTCAACTATAATCAAACTATTTTCAACTGTAATCAAACTATTTTCAACTGTAATCAAACAATTTTCAACTGTTATCAAACTATTTTTTACTATAATCAAACAATTTTCAACTATAATCAAACTAATTTCAACTATAATCAAACAATTTTCAACTAAATTCAATGCATTTTTCAAATATAATCAAACAATATTCAACTATAACCAAACTATTTTCCACTTCAAATAAGAAAATGTTCAACTGTAATAAAAACAATAAAATAGATTCATTAAATAAAGAATTACAAATAAAATAAGAGGAGCAGAGTCAATTACTCCACTCTCGTAACCTCTTGTTCGCCCAGATTTCAGACGGGGGTGAACTTTATAAAGTAACAAGTTGAAAACACGGTGATGATGAGAGACTCACTGCATCTTAGAGAGAAAGATTCAACGTTCGAAACATGTGAGTCATAACAGTTTGACATTAACTGACCTTTCATAACGTGCTACTCAAAACGCTGCTTAGAAAACTCAAAATCACTCAAAAATCAAACAACATTCATGGTGACAAACTCGAGAGTTATTTTTTAATCGACGCTTCAACGACGACACAAAGGTAAAAAAAACCAACGAGTCAACCCGACATCCGCGCGTCCTCGCCATCCTTCGACGAGAGCTTTGATTCGATTCCAGCTCCGACGAAAGTCGCCTCGGAGGAGCCGTTCGTCTAAACTCCTTCTAATTGAAGGTGCGAGACTTATTTCCCTTTTGTTAGAGCAATATTTGAACGGGCGTCTTTTCTTCTTCTTCTTCTTCTTCTCCCGCTTCCGAGAAGAACTCGGGCGTCTTGAATTAGAGGATCTGCTTTGCATCGCCCGCAGGAACACACACCAGCAGCTAACGGCGGCTAAAAAAAAAAACCAGCCGCCGCCGCCGACGAGATATTAAGACGCAATCCGATGACGGATGATTGTTGTGCTCCGGGGCTAAAAACTAGGACACTTAACTTACTTTAAAAGAGAGGAAAAAAAACAACAACTTTTTTGTTTGATCCCCGCGACGTTATTGTTGTGAGAAAGCGGCGGTAATGTTATTATGGTTCGCATCCACCGCGGGCTCCGCTCATGCTGCCAGCTAATGTTGATGATGCTCTCCCTCAGTCGCCGCACACTAACAACATTTCCGCTGATGGACTCACAACAACTCCTTTCAGCACGACTGACTCTCTCTTATCATAATTTGATTATTTTAATGATCTTGTTACTAAATCTCAGACCCTGCACTTGCATACAGCCAAAGGGGGGGAAAAGCCACGGTTGAACGCACCGAATGAATCTCTCATGAGGGAAAGAAGAATGTCCGAGGGTGACAAAAATACAGTAGTGGTTTGCTTATCCATGTGTGTGTGTTGGGGGATGCATTTGAACATGTGTGTGTTGGTGTGTCACTCTCTCTTCGCACAAACATGACGCCGAGAAGTATTTACAACGAAACAGTGTGTTATCAGTCAAACGCCGGCGCTGCAGGGGTCCGGATCGGATCGTCATCTATTGAATTATGTTGGATTAATTTAGCGCATTTAGACCCGTGTGCTCCTGCGCTGCTCTCCATCTCTTTGTTAGTGATAATTACACTAAGTGGGTCATCGGAGTCTGAGCCTCTCGTTCTTCCTCCGCTCTTAACTTCTTCAACAAAAAGTTTGGTTCAAGAAAAGACGTCAAGGGTGACGGCGTTTGACTTGAGGTTGTTTTATTTGTTTCATCTTTCTGGTAGAAAAACGTGTTGTCAGGATAGAAATCTGACTTTTACTTAAAGAATAGAAATCAAATCCGGTTTAAACTCGCACGTTTTACTTGTAGACAAGTGAGAACAACACAGAGTTTACATGTTTGTCTCAAACTTTTCTGAAGCACAGAGATGTTAGTTCGCTGTTATATCTTCATTCCAGTCTCACAAGCTTTAAATGATCTGACTCCAAAGTAAAAAACAAGCTTAAATAAGTTATTATCGCTCATGGTCTGGAGTGGATTAATTCCTTCAGACACCTGACACCAAGTATCACAATCGGTGAGATAATAAAACTATATGTAGTTAAATGTCAACTATTGTAAAATGCAGTAAGTCTCTCATCATGACCATGTTATGAATTTATTACTTTTTAAAGTTACTCGGAAATCTGGGCAAACGAAAATATACAGTCCGTTATGACCTCATAATGAAAATGAAGACTAAACAAATAAGGTTGATTATACATGTGATCATTATTTTGATTTATTATCCTTAATGTCAGAGGTGGCGTTTACTTCTTTAGAATCCGGTTTCTGGACGTCTAGACGTCTCTGATAATCACATTCCTTTCCTCAAGGACGCAGAAATGAAAATACATGCCGTGATGTTGAGAAGTAAATTTGATAAACGTACTTAAGAACTTTGCCATCATGTGTTGGAATGTACACGTGACTATTACCTTCGTCAAGGAGAGTGTGTGAATGTCTGCGTTTGTACGCTGGGTAAATAACTTGAAAACAAATGGATTTAAAAGAACTTTATAGAAAATGTTGGTGGTTGAATGATGAACAGTTAATAGCCAGGATTCTCAGAAAAGATCGTAAGATGCGGCTGTTTCTTAGACGCGTTCTTAAATCCTTTATGAGGAGAACCTTAAGATCAAGCTTAGTGGGCTTTGATGATCACGAAGAAGGCTGTTAATAGATTATACCTTTCCTTTTTTTGTGAAAGCTCTTGAATTGTTTGATTACAGTTGAAAATTGTTTGATTAGAGTTGGAAAATAGTTTTTATAACAAATGAAAGTTGTTTTATAACGTTTTTTTACGGATAAAAATAGTTTGATTACAGATATAAATAGTTTGATTAGAGTGTAAAATCTTCTGATTACAGTTAAATTGTTTGATTACAGTTTAAAATGTTTGAATCATACAATTTTCAACTTTGATTACAGTTAAAAATTGTATGATTATAGTTGAAAATTGTTTGATTATAGTTGAAAATTGTTTGATTATAGTTGAAAATTGTGTGATTATAGTTGAAAATTGTGTGATTATAGTTGAAAATTGTTTGATTATAGTTGAAAATTGTGTGATTATAGTTGAAAATTGTTTGATTATAGTTGAAAATTGTTTGATTATAGTTGGAAATTGTGTGATTATAGTTGAAAATTGTGTGATTATAGTTGAAAATTGTTTGATTATAGTTGAAAATTGTGATTATAGTTGAAAATTGTTTGATTATAGTTGAAAATTGTGTGATTATAGTTGAAAATTGTTTGATTACAGTTGAAAATTGTTTGATTATAGTTGAAAATTGTTTGATTATAGTTGAAAATTGTTTGATTAAAGTTTAAAATTGTTTGATTACAGTTGAAAATTGTTTGATTATAGTTGAAAATTGTTTGATTACAGTTGAAAATTGTTTGATTAAAGTTGGAAATTGTTTGATTATAGTTGAAAATTGTTTGATTAAAGTTTAAAATTGTCCGATTACAGATGAAAATTGTTTGATAACAGATAAAAAAAAGTTTCATTAAAGATAAAAATAGTTTGATAAACCATGAAAATGAGTACAGTTGAAATTTGTTTTATTTCAGAAACTAACTATTTGATTAAAGTTAAAAATGGTTTGATTTCAGTTTATTATTTGCTTGACTAAACTTGACTAAATTGTTTCGATTTAAGTTGAAAATTCAATCATTGTATGTGTATGACTTACATAAATAGTACATACAAAAATAGTCTTTGATTCAAAGAGTATAAAAACTTAAATTTATTATTTCAATCTCAACTCGTCCTTCACATCAGTTTCAGTAAGTGTGTCACCATCTTCTCTGAAGCCTTTGTTATGTATTGAAACGTCTTTTAAACATGTTTCATGGAAAGCGTTGCAGCGACTTCTCCTGACGACGTGTGACTTCACTCGCCTCTAGACGAACGACACTATCATCAATTAAAGACGGTGTTAACGATCTGTCTAATATGTTAACACTCGGATCCTAAGTGTGACATTTCCCACAGCACACCAGTTAAGATCCAGGATTAGATTAAAGTCTTTCCAAATCTCCTCCCCTGGTGGCCGTCTGCCTTGTGGGATACCTCAGGGGTCTGACCTGGTCCCGTCAAACTTTTAGCGCTGCTGGTTGCGTCAATCATATCCAAACACAACTTGTTGTTTTTCAGACGACCTAAATTAACATGGGAATCCAAATGTAATTGTGGGTTGATGGAATTTGTGGACTTTGATGAAAATAAATAGCTTTTGCGAAATTTCCTCTAAGAAGTTTGTTTTTGTTTATCAGTTCAAGGCTATACTACTGTCTTGTACGATCATCTCACCGACAGAAAAATAAAAAGAGTTTTTAAACAAATTTAATTTTTTTTTTATTGAATTTAGTGATTTCAAGTTTGTTTGTTATAAAAAGGGCCTGACAAATTAAAACAAAGTTTGTATACTTTCTTTTCTATTGATTATTTTTAGTTACTTGAGTGCAATCTTCATTGGAGAAGAACAATGTGAAAGAAGGACATCCTCTGTAAACAAACATTTTTCAACTGTAATCAAACAATTTTCATATTTTATCAAACATTTTTTATCTGTAATAATACAATTTTCATCTGGTATGAAACAATATTCAACTGTATTCAAACTATTTTCCCATGATTCAATACAATCTCCATCAATAGAACGGCATCTTACAGATGTTGTTTGTTTTCACGCGGTTCGCATTCCTGACGATGTTCCACGACTCCCGAAGCACTTCTTAAATATCTTCCCTCGTCTTTTTCCCAAATATTACGGATGAAAGAAGAACAAGCCGAGGCTGAAACCTTGTGCCACCTGTCACATTGATTTAATTTAGTCCAGAGAAAGTCTCTCATGTGGAAGATAAAAGAATATGTGAAGCATGAGCCCAAGAAAGATCCGACTGAAAGTTCCCCTAATAAGCCGCGAGCCCGAAACACGGAGTCAACAGCGAACGCAATTAAAGTCTTCATAAGGTAATGGAGTGAACGGAGGAAACATGGTGTCTTAAAAAAAAACAAACATGTCTTCTTCAGGGTTTTGACTTTTTCCTCGTCGTCATTTGGTGACGAGAACTCACCTGTGAATAATTCATGAGGAGCAGCACATACGATTACGGCGCTTGAAAAGTAATGAGGCATCGCCTCAATAAAAGGTTGACGCGCATTGTTTTTACACACACACACCAAACACCGGGAAACAAACCCAGGTCCTGTGTAGCAGGTGGTTCCCCCCCACACACACACCCCCCCATCTGAGACCCAGCCCGGGCTCGGCGAGCTGTCACTGGAGGCTTTTCATGTCTGAGCTCGAGGAAGATCAGTAGACTCTCGGTCTGAGCTCGCAGCGCTTTGATAATCGATGGAGCTCGCGATGGCGCTTTTGCTACGGCGGCGACCGTCGGGATCAAACCGCAGCGCCGTCCTCCCCTGTTTGTTTTCCAGCACCAAAGAGGTCGTTTCCTGTTTGACTTAAAATGCCAGAGTTGACAAAAAGAAGAAGCCCCCCCCCCCCGCCGACATCCTACTTTTTCAGAAAGAAAGACAAACCTCTGTTTACGAGGCGGCTCATTCTTTTGCCCCATATTTACACTAAACTTTGTTGGGTTAGCATCTGCTAACATTACCGCTCAGGTTGGGGCAACTTCCTACCTGACAGCATGTTGACCTCGAAAGTTGCAAGACCATGCAACAGAAGGATGGATAGAGGGATATGAGATAAATACAATAGATAGGTTGATAGATATGATATGAATGCGATACGATGAATGCGATACGATGAATGCGATACGATGAATGCGATACGATGTATGCGATAAGATGTACGCGCTACGATGTACGCGCTACGATGTACGTGAAACGATGTATACAATACGATGTACGCGCTACGATGTACGTGAAACGATGTACGTGAAACGATGTACACGATATGATGTACACGATACAATGTATGCTAAACAGTAAATGCGTTGCATACCATAGATATGATATATATGATACGATAGATATGATGCATACGATACGATGTACATGGTTCAATGTATACGATACGATGTACATCATACGATGTATATACGATACGAGGTATACGATACAATGTATACTATACGATGTATGCAATATGATGTATGCGATGTATACAATATGATGTATACAATGTATACAATGTATACGATACGATCCATACAAGTTATACGATACGATGTTTACGATACGATGTATACAATATTATGTATTCAATGTATACGATACGCTGTATGCGATGTATACGATACGCTGTATGCGATGTATACGATACGCTGTATGCGATGTATACCATACGCTGTATACAATGTATACAATATGGTGTATACAATGTATACTATACAATGTATATGATACAATGTATACGATACAATGTATATACAATGTATATGATACGATGTATACAATAAATATGATACAATGTATACAATGTATATGATGTATACAATACGATGTATAAAATGTATACAATGTACACGATGTATATGCTACTATGTATACGATGTATACATTGGATACAATATGTATGTATGATGTATTCAATAGATACCATGTATACAATACGATGGTTACGATACACTATATATGATATAATGAACAACAAATTGGCTATTGATCAGTCTAACCCATGAATTGTGTTTTCATGGGTAAAATATGACTGTATGTACAGTGTGTTTTTAAACGGCCTTTTAAGCAACTTCTCAAATGATCTTCTCGCGCACAATCTTCTGCTTCTTCATTAAATCGGTTTAACGGAGGATAAAATATACAGATTTCTCTTTAATGTACGAAAATGTGCTGAGAAAGGTGTCGGCGAGAGTCTCCTCCTTAATCCGAGAAATTTCACTTCTAATCTATTTCTGTGCGGCGTATACATAATTCAGTCGTGAGTCTAATTAAGAATTGAACGCGCACAGATGCTGCCGCTGACCCGCGTGAGTGCAGAGCGACGTATGTTACGATGTGTACGTTGCAGGAAAAGACACGTGAGTCTCCATCACTTCCACTGTGACAACGTGCCACGGCAAGGTCACTGGATATTGTTCGCCCTCTTTCTTTGATGGAATCTACGTTAGACTTCTCTCTTTCTTCACCTTGACGAGGTGTTATTTGAACCTCGACACATGACTCGCCGCCTAATACCCAGTGAGCAGCGCAAACAGTGGCGTTGAAGGAGTGGTGGAATCTGAGAGACATTTATGAGCCTTTATTGGTCTCACTTTTGAGGAGATTTGAAGCTGGAAGTGGAAGGAACTCTTCAAGGTGGTTTTAATAATATTTCCAGAACCACTTCCTTCAGACGGACGGTGTGTAGTTAGGCTGCAGGAGTGCGTTTGTTTGTGTTGACGCATTAGGTGTGTAAGAGAATATCCATAAACTCTAAAATCAGGATCTAATAAAAAAAACCAACTGTTTTCAAGATAATTTACCGATATTCAACATCAGACTGTATTGATTTCTTCTACATTTTTTATTACTATAAGTCATATTTTTCATCATCGTTATTTTATGCTTTGTTTTTTAATTAAGTGTCTATCTATCTCTCTCTATATATATATTTAAATGTACAATTAACATTAAAATATTCACAGCATTTTTTCATTGTTGTGTTGCAATTAAACTTTCGACCGATGATGGCAGCAGTCGTTATATCCTCCACAGAGGAACAAATTTATCCCGCGAGATCCTGGCGATGACTGAGGACGAGAGGATACAGTCAAGTCCAGCAGCTTTTAAAGCTGATGTTTGGACATATTTTGGTTTCAAAACAAATGAAATCAGTTACGACTTCGTCAAGAGTCATGTGGTCTGTAAATTCTGCAACACCAGAGTCAAGTACTCGACAATACTACAAATACAGTATCACAATATATCATATTTTTGCCGCTGTATCGTGATACGTATCAAATCAACCGATTCTTTCAAATACACTTGTCTAGTTAGCATATTGTATTTTCTATGTTGTGGGAATGTGGTCGTTTAAGGCATTTAAAGAAACTAAACTTCTACTCTAGAAGCTTCTTTCTATTTCATAACTTTATGAAGCTGTGGTTGTTTCCTATCCTTGTCCATCTAGAATCTTCCACGTAATGATCTATTTGTAGGACAACATAGCAGCTGTCGTCCAGCAACTCTTTTTTTTTTTTTTAATGTTCGACTATATTAAATGACCTTCAATCACACAAGAGCAGCATGTCACATACCTACCAGCAGTTAGACTCCACCAGAGATATACTTTTACTTTTCTGTCTATTCCTTGCCAATAATAAGGTTTCTTTTGCCAGCTTCATCTTTCACTGATGTCTGATTTTTTTTATTTGATGATCCACCATGAGCACAAACCTCGGGAATCTGACGTGTTGCCACGTTATATTGCTCTACAAGTCATTCAGCTTTTATTAACCGTCATTACAGTATCTAATATCTATCAATTTCCTTCCTTTCATTCTTCATTGAACTGTTATTATACGTCTCTGTACAATTGTTAAGATCGATAATCTCTGCTCCTTATCTTATCTTAAACACTGGCATCTCTATAGATCAAGATTTAAAAAAATTAACATTTATATACTTTGATTTTGAGTCACCTGGGTCACATAAAATGAATTCTGTGCTTCTGTGAATTATTTTTATTCTCTTTTCGTCTCACTGTTCAGGAAAAATTATAAATCTAAAAGGTGTCAAACTGTTTAGAATTGTTGATTTTAAATTGTTCATCTTTTATTACTTAATTTATTATTTAAAACATTATTTTGATTTCATTTTTTCACACAAATAAAGCAAAAATATGAGATTCACATACAGATTTGTAGATCATGAATCCTTTTTTCTTTTCATAATTGTTTATATATTGGTTGCTACAATAAATATTGAACATTCCAAAAAGCAAAAAAAAAATATAAACTAATCAAAAAGAAGCCAGTGAAAAAAACTCAAAATCAATCACAGATTTACTCAACTCGTAGTTTGCGATATTTTTCGTTAAAGAAAAACCAGCAGGCTGCTCACACTCTTGTGCTGAAAATGTGTCCGTTGACATTCCTTGTAACGCATAAGTTGATCTTTAAGGTTGTGAACGATGAGAGTGCTGTTGTGGGGGTTCAAATTGAAGACCCGGCGGCAGAAACATGAATCGATCCGCGCCGAGTCTGTTAGCTTCCTTTCATCCTTCGACACATGCTCTGCTGCTTCTCCTTTTATAAATCTTCAAGAACGAAAACCTCTGGACTCTGAGGCGTCGCTTCCAAACTTCTGCTCGTCTTCTATCCAGGGCTCAACAAGCCCCCCCCCCTTCCCACCCCCCCCGATATCTGTACGAAGAAATAATTAAAGTTCACAAAGTCAAACAAACCGGCTGTAATTGGCGACCATCACTCTCCATCTTTCTCCGTGTCAGCCGCCGCCTCTCCTCGTCTAATTTAAGACGTGTGTGCTCACAGGATCAATAGTCCAAAGACAAACAAGCTCAGCCGGCGCACAAGCAAAATGGAAAAATACCCAACAAACGCAGGAAAAGGGACAAGATCACCAGGGGTTTTGGAACTTGTGTA
Source organism: Callionymus lyra (assembly GCF_982586985.1). Classification (NCBI taxonomy): domain Eukaryota; kingdom Metazoa; phylum Chordata; class Actinopteri; order Syngnathiformes; family Callionymidae; genus Callionymus; species Callionymus lyra. The sequence goes on from NC_141826.1 coordinate 17,022,712, forward strand.
ATAAAGTGAAGATTGAAAAATGAAAAGAAAAAAAGGTCAAGGAAGTCGCCGGATTAGAGCCAGACGACATCAGACCGAGAACACGGGGCACGATTATCATCCCTTGAATGTTCATGAGCGAGGCGAGCTGAGGTGAAATGACTTGTGTCAAGTTTGCGGGACCACTGGCGGCTGATCGGCTCGTCGCGCTCACCGCCCCGAGGCCCCCCGACCCCCTCTCTGTGTATCCGACCCTCTGGTAAGAACGCACCGATTATGACTTTTTAGCGTTTGCGGGCCGCCGATGCACCCAGTCAGAGTTGGTCAACGCCGGACCATTAGGCAGCGTTTCAGTCCAAGCATGACTGAGTCTTGAGCCCCTCTTCGAAAACACGCTGCCCTCATGCTCATGGACGAGCCGGCGACTTCATTCCTTACGCTTCTGTCGTTTGAATCAGGTCGGATGAGTGTCATCCTCCCGTCCCTGATAAGAACATGGTAATGTGATTCTTCCTCCTCCTGTTTTCTCTCGCTGTCTCCGTACGACCCCCCCGACTCTGAGGCTCAGACTCAAACCACTGATGTGGTTCACTTTAATTCAACAATAACATCATTTTAATTAATCTATATTTTACCCATTTATAAGTGTTAGTTGTAAATATTTTATAAAATTCGAAATAAAACCATTTTGGACATAGAAACAAGATTATTTTAACATCTTTCATAGACCGTCTGAGGCAGATGTTTGGAACTCAACTTGTTTGTTTCTTTGATCCAAATTTGATGTATATATTGTTTTATTCTAACCATCTGACATCATTCGTAGATGGAGTTCCTGACTTGGCAATTTATCACTAATGGATAAGATTGAGGGCCCAATTAAATTCCACAAATGGCCTGGGAGCCACAAGTATGATTCCCTATAGAATTTTATGACTTTAAAATGTGCATTGATTTAAAGGTGATGGATGGATGGATGAGTGGATGGATGGATGGATGGATGGATGGATGGATGGGTGGATGAATAGATGGATGGATGGATGAATGGATGGGTGGATGAATAGATGGGTGGATGAGTAGATGGTTGGATGGATGGATGGATGGATGAGTAGATGGATGAGTAGATGGGTGGATGGATGGATTAGTAGATGGGTGGATGGATAGATGGATGAGTGGATGGATGGATGGATGGATGGATGGATGGATAGATGAATGAGTAGATGGGTGGATGGATGGGTGGATGAGTATATGGATGGATGGATGAGTAGATGGGTGGATGGATGGATGGATGAGTAGATGGATGAGTAGATGGGTGGATGGATGGATTAGTAGATGGATGGGTGGATGGATGGATGGATGAGTAGATGGGTGGATGGATGGGTGGGTAAATAGATAGATGGATGGGTAGATGGATTAGTTGATGGGTGGATGGATGAGTAGATGGATGGGTGGGTGGATAAGTGGATGGATGGATGATGGGTAAATGGATGGATGGATGGATGAGTAGATGGGTGGATGGATGGATGGATGAACTTAAAGCGATAGTTCACACAAAATTCAAACTTCACTCATTTTCTACTCACCATGATGTTGACTTCAATCTAAAATATAGGCTTCAATACAAGATGGACGTTACAGACGAGCAGTATGGAAGTATTTAGATGTTTTTAAGTTTCTTTTGGGACGAAGATGAAGACGAAGACAACTGAGCTCCAGTCGCTACATTAAGATGAACATTTTTATTTTTGTCTTTAACTCTAAAGAGAAACAGATTACACTGAAAAATAATCCCAGCCTCTAGTCGACATGAGGGTGAGTAGAAAACAAGTGAAGTTGGTTGAAGTATCACTTGAGGACCGACGCGTATCTTATTCAGAGGTTTTAAAATGCGGAAATCTCCGACCATCGGCTCAACAAAGTGGCGTTTTTTTTGTGACTTGAGGGATTTTGTTGGAGAGAGAAGATGTGACGTTTAAAGATTGTTCCAATTTATAGTAAAATTGAGTTTTTAGCTTTTTACAATATACTTTTTTGAGTATTGTTTTGATTGTTAAAGCGCTTTGTGACCCTGGTCTGGAAAAGCGCTACATAAATAAATATTACTTACTTACTTACTATCTTTGATGGAAAACTTCAAGGCTACAGGCCACTTTCAATTTGAATAAGAGCCAAAAATGGCTTGCTTATCTTAATTTTTCCTTTTTTTTTTGTTTCCCATTTTAATTCTAAGTCTCTTACCCTTCAATGGGACTCCAACCCACTATCAATAGTCTTGTTGTTACATTTAGTTCAATAATTTTCGGTGATGTATTTTTTTCTTGATAATTTGTACATGACTATTTTTTACCAACATCTTTAGGTATATATATTACAAAAATCTAAATTAAATATATATATATATATATATATATATATATATTTTAAACCAAAATAATAGCAGCAATTTTTCTCCCCATGTTTCTTCCCTTTTACTCCATCAGTCTTGTGACCTTAGATGAAAAGAATGGCGTCATCTATAAATATTTGTTTGCAGTACACATCGGTGTCTTTCATCGTTGTGTTCTTTACACATCAGCCTCTTAAAATTCTTCATATTTCCAAGCAACAGAACCAACAGCCTGAAGTAAGTAAGTAAAGGTTATTTGTAAAGTGCCTTTCTAGACCAGGGTCACAAAGCGCTTTAACAATCAAAAACAATATACAGTTAAAATAAATACTTTAAAAGATCAAAACACATTAGACAAACACAGGAGTCCCAGAAAAGACCTGGGAAATGTGAGTTCTTCTACTAGAGCAGGTCAGAATTCTCGCTGCAGAGTTTTGTATTAACTTCAGGCGAGACAGATCCTTCTTGTTTAGACACGAAAATAAACAATTACATTACAAAAGTCTAAATGATAAGACACAAACGCATGGATCCTAAGGTTAGAGATTTTTCTCAGTTGAATAAAACAGTTTCTGGTCAGTTTTCTGCAGTGTTGAACTAGAGACAAGTGGAAAACTTAAAACCTAAACTTGAGTTGCAATGATAAGAACAATATGAGTAGTGATGATGAGAATTCTAGCAGTGGACTCGTAAAAACTGCAGTAGTACCAGCGAGTCTAAAAGGTCGATTCTTTTTCTAACTTAAACAATTGTCAGTCCAACTACAGAGACCCTCTAATGAACTGATACAGTGAGTAGAAGGGTTCAGCATTGTTTCGATTTATATATTTTAAGAGAATTTCCAATGAAAAATTGAGCTTTTCTCAATTTTCCAACCAAATTTTGCACAATTTCTGTTGCATTAAACGTCATGTCTATTTCTGAAAGAAAAAACAACCCTTTTTGGTACAAAAAAACCCAACACATTCTCATGTATTTGTACATCAATATTTAAAAAAAATATATATATATATACATGTATTTATTGTGTCTCAGATTCAGTTTTGGATGATTATTATTAAGATCAACAACTGTGTTTGATAAAAACTAAAATAATGGTTTTATGTCTGAGTTTAAAAAGGTATTTTTGCAGATTATAAATGTCTTATTTAATGACGACGTCTTTCAAATGTGATCGACCGGCGAATAACGCTCGTCTATTAAGAGTTGCAGGTTCTCTTCCGTCGACTTAATCCGAGGCAGGAATGTTTCACTGAGCTTCACACTTTTCTTCAATCATTTATAAAAACACTAACATTTTCTTTTTCTCTCTCTGTGGTGGAAACTAAACCCAGATCCTGGTTCACACTTTATTGGATTGACCTTAAGGTCCTGGTGTGACTTCACCTTCACTCCACTCTCTATTAAAGTACTCTAATGCTGTTTCCACGGCAACAAGCCTCTGTCCGGCAAGAGTTAAAAAAGCAGCAGCTTCTTTACCGAGGCTGAGTTTAACGTTGTTGCTTTTTTTTTAATAACTAGATGTTTCCATGAGGTCGACTTCTCTCCTCCGTCTCTGACTTTGATGAGACTTGTTAGTATAACGCTTTGATTGACAGGGTCGTACAAAGAGACTCATCATGATAATCTGGAAACAACATTTGTGAAAAACACTGGAGGATCTGATACAGTTTTTCTTAGATTACCCCCGAACTAAAATAGAAAAAAAAAAGATAAAAAATTATGCATTTTCAATTGCCCGCTACATTTCGTCCAATAGGGGGTGCTGTTTCCTGTGGGGTCGCCTTGTTTAAGGTGCTGTTGAACCTCTTGGGCCTGAATGACGTTTTTTTCTCCTTCTGTCTTTCACATGTATCTCCAAAATATGTGACTCTGTCCTGGATTTATGACTTTATTTTCTGATTTTCAACTGAGTTTATGATGATATTTTTGAATAAAATGGATTAATATCAGGTTGTAAAATTCACCATACATAAAAAATAATAACACAATGTTGCTAATAACCATAACAGGAACTTTTAGAGAGAGGAGATCTTGTTCGTCAAATATTAAATTTCAAATCGATGCAGGGAACTCTAGTTTAAATTAAAAGTTTTTTTAAACTGGTATTTTAGTGTTGATTAGTTACATTTTAGTGGCAAGTGATGCAAATTGTTAAATACCTCTATCTTGAGTTACAACGCGATCGATGACGCGCAGTGACAAACATCGACGTTTGACCAATCACAGCAGAGTGGGCGTGGTTATGGTAAACACAAATACATCTCCAGAAAGGGATTAAGATCGTTTTCTAATGTCAATATTTCAATGAAAAGATAGTTTTGTACAAACAAACACTGATGATACAATAGAGTCCAACATCTATTTGAGACACACTTAAATCAACACTTTAGTTGATGAACGATGAACGAACCTACACAAGCTTCAATGTCATTTCTTGAGTCTCAGCTGATGACTTTTCCATCTCGGCTCTCAACAGTTTCAGGTGTGCGTGGGTCGTGGACGCTGCTAACCTGAGACACCTGCAGTCAGGTATAAACATAGAGGAATTACAGGAGGACGTCAGGAAGAAGAACAGGTGGAGGAAGGTTGAGAGTTTACAGAGGGTCCACATTAGACACCATGGAGTCTGGATAGAAGTGCAGAGGGAATGTATTTAAAGAGTATAGATTTAATTATTTTCATTTAAGGTATAATCCATCACTTGATCAGCTTCCGTGGATGTTTGTGTCTCCACCTGATCTTAATGTGTAATACACTCGACAAAACTAGATCAGGACAAGATGAATGGGTGCAAGGAGGGCGGAACCGGCATGAGAATTTCCAATACGTCCAATTTTAATGACATTTAAAACATATTGAACGTGTGAGAGTGAGAACTCACATTTCTCCGGTCCTTAAAACTCTTCACTGGCTTCCAGTTTCTTTCAGGATCAACTTTAAAATTCTGGTTTTTACTTTCAGATCTATTCATGGTCAGACCTTACATCAGTAGATTCTGATCCAGCCTTACACCCCAGCTTGGGCTTTGAGGTCTGTGGATCAGAATCTACTTATGGTTCCACGCACACGGCTCAGGACCAGAGGAGAGAAATCCTTTCAGGCTGTTGCTCCTAAGCTTTGGAACGATCTTCCTCTCTCTTTGCGCTTGATAGAGTCTACTGACTCCTTTAAGAAACATCTTAAGACGTTTCTATTTGTTCAGGCTTTTCCTTGATTTTCTGGAACTCCTGTGTTGTTCTCAGTATTATCTTGATCTTTAAAGTATATACTTTTTTGAGTATTGTTTTGATTGTTTAAGCGCTTTGTGACCCTGGTCTAGAAAAGCGCTATATAAATAAATATTACTTACTTACTTACTTACAGTCTACTGTCTACACTGGAAGTGCTCGCGATATTTAGCCGAAGTACTTACGGTTTGTATCGCTTACTACTGTTTAAACATCTGCCACAGACGATCGTAGAATACAGTTGTTCAATTTTTCTTCTGAACAATTCTTCTAGATAAGGCTTCAATACAAGAGGGACGTTACAGATGAGTATGGAGGGATTTGGTGTTTTTACGCTACATTAAAATAGATGTACATGTTTGCCCATAACTCCAAAAATTTACAAATTACTCTGAAAATAATCCCAACATTTAGTTGAATTTTGGGAGGATTATCACTAACTACAGGCTGAACACAATATATCTATAATAACTTGAACAAATAACAATTTTGGGATTCAAACCTGCAATATTTTGATTTAAAGTGAGATGCTTTACTTGCGCTTTGGCTCTTAAATGTCGTAGGACAACTTAAAGATAAACGGATTAATTGATCATAAACACAATATTCTGTGATTCTCTGCGCTCCTGAACTTTAGTGAAAACTGAAGTTTTTAATTATTAATTTTTTCGTACATGGATCATGCCCCCCCACCCCCGTATATATAATTTGTTGTCTTTATTCTTTAACTTTTTGTGTCAGATGAATACTCACATTTTCCAGTTGATATTCACGTCAACATTTCAAGTTCTCTCAGTGTTTTGAACATGTTTTGGATAGAATCATCTTCCTCTATGTAACTCATCATCACATATACTGTCCTGGAATATGATCTAGATTTAAACTTATATATTTTTTATCACACGAATGTGACTTATTTACAATATTCAAGTTCATCCATTCATCCATTTTCTAACATATAGTCCAACAGGTTTGTGTCTAGTCATCATTTATTGGACGTTGGGAGGCAATAAGAGTGCCTAGAGGACGCACACAGATGACCCAATGTAGCTTAAAGCTAATCAAGTTAAAATCTTCCATGTTTTGCACAAACTAAATCTTTTTTTATCTTTTTAAACAAACTTGTCTGGAGCTGAATGAACCTGATGTTTTTCATCAGCAACTATATCCCCGGGGGGTTCTTCTGCAGTTATTATGCATGAGTATTTTTTATTGGTTCATTATCCTAACAAGCTCTTAAGACATATTCATTGGTTGTTATTAAATGCAATTAACATCCGTCCTTGTTGATAAAATTCAATTTTTCTCTCTTTCAAAGGAAGCTAATGAATCATTTATAAATTGATTAAAACGTCGAGGAACTGAACGACGAAGTGCAACACATTAACGAATCTCATCTCTTGGAATAACTCTCGCCTGTGATGAAGTCTGAGAGATCTGAGGAGCATCAGGAGACATCTAAGAGAAGTGTCTTCACTTTTTATTCATGTTTCTCCCCCATTTGCAAGTGATGTGCGTCTTCAGAGGGAGAGGGAAGGAAGGGAGGGAGGGTGAGGAGGTAAAGTGTTTTCCAAATGAAATGAGTCAAAGTCTTTACTGGGACTGAGGTTGTCATTGCATAGTTCAAAAACATCTTCCATGCAGAAAAGCCACATGCAACCAAAACTAGGGATGTGACTTCACTTTGAACATCTCGGCGGTGTGTGTGTGTGCGCATCTACGAAAGTTTTTGAAACATACTTTACTACACACACACTAACGCGACAGCGAAGCTTCCAAACAAACACCAAAAAAATAGTCAGAGGTGTTTAAAGTATAACAGTTAAAATGGCTGCTTTTAGAAAAAACACTATGGGTTACTGACATTTAAGGGGTAAAATTAAGGGGTGACATTTCTTAAAGGGAAAGTTGACCCAAAATGTAAATGTCACTCATTTTCTACTTATCCTCGCTAGGGGTTGAGATTATTTTCAGAGTAACCTGTTCCTTATGAGAGTTATAGACAAAAATGTTTGTTCATTTTAATGTAGTGACTGTAGCTCAGGGACAAATTAATATCGCAAGCATTTCCAGACACAGTCTACTGTCTACACTGGAAGCAGTCGCGATATTTACCAGGAGTACTTACGGTTTATATTGCCTACTAGTGTTTAAACCCCTGCCACAAACGATCTTAAAATATGGCTTCAATACAAGATGGACATTACAGTTTTAGACAAAAATCTATGTTCCTTTTTATGAAGCCATTGGAGCTCAGTAGCCTCTGTTTTCATCTTCATCCAAAAAACGTATTAAAAACATCCAAATGCCTCCAATACTGCTCGTCTGTAACGTCCATCTTGTATCAAAGCATTGACATTAGAAATTGTTCCAAAAAGAAATTGAACAAGTCTGTATTTTAAGATTGTTTTAAGGGATACCCTACTAGCGTACTGACACTTGCAATGTGTTTCAATGAGGGTGGACTTGGACTGGGAGGTTCCAGTACAAGCTTTAAGTAAACATATTTATTTAAATTTTTTCTGAACAAGTTCTAATTTCAAGGCTTCAATCCAAGATGGACGTTACAGACGAGCAGTACGGAGGTATTTGGATGTTTTCAAGTGTCTTATTGGACGAAGATGAAGACAAAGACAATTTAGCACTGGTCGCTAAATAAGCATGAACATAAATTTTTCTCTATAACACTAAGAAGAACCAGATTACTCTGAAAAATAATCCCAACCCTTAGTATCTTAATTAAGTGGTTGAATGTCTTAAGTCACAACTGATCAATATCTCGGAGTGAAGGTTGAAATGAGATCGTTGGAGAAATCATAAGGGAACTGAATCGTGTGGAAAATAAAAAGCTGAGGCAAAAGGGAGGCCGTCGTCATCTGGTCTGGTCCGAATATCTTCTGGGTGTAGCCTTAGGGAGTTTTTTTTATCTAGTTGAGTCAGATCAAGGCAAGGCAGGAGTCGTGAGATGTTTCTCATTCTTGAGAGGTAGAGAGATAGAGAGGTAGAAAGAAATTGTGATCGCTTTATCTAACCGACTTCATTAGAACTAGGAAAACAATACCTGTAGAAACAAGAGAGCATATTTAAAGGTCAAAAATAGGAATGACTTGAATAGTCCCTTGAGTATAAGCATCGTGAGCTTAAATTCTCGATTTCTAACTTGGATATTATAGTAAATATTGGACCCGATACTGATCCCAAATAATGGATCGGACCTTCCATAGTTCTTAGCACGGATGTCTGAATCATCCGGCATCGAGCTGCTATGTATGTTTTGACTTGCGATTTCTTCTGAGGTTTTTTTCCTAACTCAACCAGGAGGAGAATTTAGGAAAACGTTTGGAAAAGCACTTTGGACGACGGCGTAATTTAACACACGATACGACTTAAAATGTCGCGACTAAGACCCCGAATTCCTTCCCGAAGTTCCTTTGTGCTGATCACTGGCGAGCATTGAGGAGTGAATTTGTCATGAATTACACAAATCCACGGCGAACGCACACATGGTTCTCATATTCTTCTGGACAGCTGCAGGGGTGTGGATATCTTGGGAAAAACAGATCATGGCAGGAGGCCAATCCACTTCCTCTCCGTCCAGCACCTGTTCGTCCCGATCTGCTTCTGACTTTATGCCGATTCCAACGAACACACTCCGACGTTTCCACACGTGAGCGCACGTTGACCCGGGCTGTCATCAACCCTGGTCGGCTCAGGCGGGCCACGATCCAGGAAATGCTTTTTTTTTTCGGGAACTTTGACCGGAGTTTATCCTGCAGACGAGGAAGTAAATCATTCCGCTCGTCTTTTCTCAAGGAGCCCAGACTTTCTTATCCACAGAAACCTTCTTCCTGTGAATCACCGCTGAACAACACACGCTTAACGTCCCACGTGTATGGAATACCTCAATCGGAAGATCCACTATAACTAGTAGAAGAAATAATACGCATTAATCTACAGACTTTTACGACGGGTTAGTTTTACAAAACTTGTTGAATATAGAAGGAAGGACAGATTGTAAATTTAGAAACTTTCTTTGATACTTTTCAGAGTCATCAGGAATGGCGGCGGGTACTAATCTTTTGTATCATATCTGCCCCGTTTCTGAAGTAAACCGTAGTAAATAAGGATCGGAGTTTGGAAGGAACTTTCGAGCTTGAACATCGATAAGTTTAATTAACCGTTTAACTGTCGTGTAAATACCGAAAAAGATGGCCTCTACGTAGGGTCCTTCTCAGCCCACGGATGTTATGTACACAGAAAATGAAATCCATCAGAGAAAAAAGTAAAAGCAGCCGTTGAGTCTGCTAACTAACAATAGAGCAAAAACACTAAATGTATGGAATGTTTCTTCAAACAAGACTTTCCGCAATGCAAGGCGTGGCTGTGTCCCAATTTTACCCCTTACACTGAACCCAGAGCCCTTCCACTTCGTCTAGAACTTAAAAACAAGTGTCGAGGCTAAATGTCAATATCAGATCGACCACATTCTGCTCAACTAGAAATGTTTTAACTTCCAATTAATCGACCGTGGGTTAATTGTTTGAATCCTTAATAGATACTGGACTGAAAAGCAACACTTAATTTGGCTTTTTGGCAAACTTATTTCCTAAAGAAATGTACTGCAGAAAATACAGATAAATACAATATAGTTTGTGAGGCCTCATGATACATTGAAGACACTGTATCGTGATACAGTGTCCTCATTTCTAAGACCACTAGATGGCACTGTAAGTTTGGAAATGATGCCAGCTTTTGTGTAACTATTGGACTATAGCCTGAGATTATAAAGATATAAAGAAGAGAGTGCCATATAGTGGTCTTTCAAAAATATAGACACCAAATCAGGATACAGTTTCTTCACTACACAACTGTATCATGAAGCCTCATTAACCCACCACTATCAATCACTTGACATTGAAACTTGCCGGTCAAAGGACCTTAATAACATAATGTAACCCAGAAATGATACTGACAGTATCTGTTACTATTGAAGAAGTTAAACCCCAAATAATACAACAAAAAAAAAACCATAACGTAACATAACATTATTTGCATTTTATTGTCCAAACTTATTTTAAATTATACATTTAATTTGTGTTTCATTCTTTAAGTTTTGGTTCTTTAAAAAGTAATTTAAACAGTAAATTTCAAAGCATAACGGGAGATGTGTAGCCACTTAAAGAAACAATGTCTTAGCAATAGCCAGATAGTGTGTTACATGTGGTGGTATGTAAAAGCCATACAGGGTTTTATCCATAATAAACAATACTTTTATTTAAAATACAACAACACACAGTATAGAATGACAAGCATAATTTCATAATTGAAGAAAATGATCTATTTTCTTGGTAAAAAATATACATTAATATTAACAAATACATTGAAACACTTCAGTTTTAAAACATAGATTTTACTCACACACATCTCGACACGCATCATTTAAGCGCACATGTCGCCACATCCCTTTCTTCTAACAATCAAGACCATAAAGCCGTGACACAGACATGATAACAAACACGGAGTCGCACCTTGTTGTGTTCCCGGGACCAGATGAAGAGACGATGACAGTTAATACGGTTGAATGTTTCTGTCACCGGGAGAAAAGGGGAAGCCGGCGCTGGCGTCGGTGTGCGTGTTTGCAGCTGAAGGGGGGTAGACGATCGTCTCTGAAGCGGCCCGGGCAGGCATCAGCACTCCATCATCCCGGATCTGCCAGACGACACCAGCAGAGAAAACACATTACTCGTGTCGTGTCGCCTCGTCGTCTTCTGTTATCTTCTCTTTATTATATTTAGGGCTGCCTTGCCTCAGGGTCAGGTGACAATCTGCATTCTGTGTCTACAAGTTTTCACAGGAACTGTCTGGAGTTTTTTTTTTTCTTATTATTTATTTATTTCGTATCCCCCCCCCCCTCTTTCTTTTCTTTTTAAGAGTTGATGGTTTTTAATCCCTACATGAGTCCCTTTTGCAGATGACTCTGCTGGCATGGTGTCAGAAAAAAAGAAGCTAACAGGGCGCAGAGCTATGCGTTCGACAAAAAAAAAAAGAAAAAAGAAAGATGAATAACCTCAGAAGGGAGGGAGGGAATACAGAAGAAGTAAAAGAGGCCCGTATTTGAAGTGTCTATCCAAGTTTCAGCAACAACAATCATTTTTTTTCTTCTTCCTCGGCTATATAAATATATAAATGAAACACTTAAAGACATTATCGGCTGCCTTTGTGTGTTGCTGAGGTGGGAAACGGAGGGAAGTAAACACATCTGCATATCTGAGTCATTGGTTCCAAGGGAGCTGTTATGGGCTGTCTCTGCAAATCTCTTCTCTATGTTGCTTACAGCCCACTAGCTACTAAATCACCGAGCTATACCGCTGATAATGCTGCGTCTGATATTCCACAAGACTTTTTAATTGATGCGTGGAGTTCAGAGGCTGGTAAATCTCCATCCCCTCCCCTCACCCTCTCCTCCACCGTCTCCTCCTCCTCCACCAACCCTCACCTTCTTTAGGGTTTTCTGGGAATCCAAAGGTCGAGTGCAGGGGAAGGTGGCTGCACGTCGCCGCTGTTTACCGTCACTTTGACGATAAGCTGGCACAGTCACTGTAACGGAGTGAGCCAAGGCCGGTCAGGCCCTCTTGTCGCCACGGTAGCCATCACCTGGACAACCAAGCGTGCCATCCCTGTGGCAACATATGAGGAGTAAAGAGGAGTGACATTAAGTGGCATCGAGGACGAGGATGATTTTTTTTTCCTCCGTCTGCTTCGGAGCTTGTAAATCATTTGCACTCGGACACTTTTTAAATGTCACTCCATCGCTTCGACTCTTTGTGATTTTTATTTTCTAGTTTCTGAGTTTTTTTTAATCTAATCAAAACAGTGTCAATACTTACCCTTTTTATGGTACTGAATGAAAAAATTGTAATTAATTTTTTTTTTATAATTCTTTCACGGTTAATATTTCAATGACGTGTGTATTTTTTTTTTAAATGTACTATTAACTTGCACATTTTCATGGCGTAAGTGTCGCATATAAACTTAAGGCCACTAGATGGCAGCAGTCATTACGTCCTCTACAGCTAAACGAACAATAAAATCCTGTTAGATCCCTGCCATGACTGAGGACGAGAGGATACAGTCGACTCCAGGAGCATTTAAAGCTGATGTTTGGACGTGTTTTGGTTTCAAAACAAAACAAAGCAGTTACAACTTCGTCAGGAGTCATGTGGTCTGTAAATTCTGCAACACCAGAGTCAAGTACTTGACAATACTTCAAATATATACTTGTTGCTACAGTATCACAGTATATTGTATCTTTACCTCTGTATCGTGATACCTATCGTATCACCAGGTAATTGCCAATACACCCCCCTAGTCAATATTATAGTATTTATACATTTAGATTAAAAAAAAAAACCATCTTCCTGGAAACATTAAACTTTAAATAATTTAGAGTATATAGTTCAGATTTTAACGCTTGTCGTAGTCCGACTAAAATGGTGCATCTCTTCTCTCCCCGTTTCTCCTTCTGTCTCCATCCCCCTGTCTTTCTTCTCCCTCCCAGACATCCACAACAAAAAGACAATCAGTCTGGTTCTGCTCAAGGTTTCTGCCTTTTACAAGGTAGTTTCATGCTGTCATTGTCACTTATTGTGATAAGTGATAAGCTGTTTTTCTCTTCCTTTATATTTTATTTAAACTGTGAAGTGTCTTGACGTAGGTTTTTGTTAAATGACTTGAACACTTGTCACTTGTCATGTGTTCAAGTCCTCGTCTATGTTGAAGAAACTGATGTTGATCTGCAGATTTGTAAATGGCTCCAAATACCTTCACATACTCAGGTTTTAGTGTAGGTTGTACGTTTTCATACGCTTGATAATTCAATTGATTTAACAGTTTAAGTAAATCACAGTAACATCAGATGGTCGTTGGGGGTTAGCATGTTGCTAACTAGCATTCACTCACATTGAATAACTTTAGAAATAGTTTAAAAAAAAAAAAACGTGCTCGCATAAATACTCATTATTTAAAGCACATTTTTTCCAATAATTATGTTTCCAACATGGCCACCATTAAAGGAAAAAGCACATAAACAACAGCAGTTATAATTATTATAAAATAAAATAAAATAAAATGTAGGGGAAAAAACGCAAGAAGGCTAACAAAAAAATATGCTAATACTTGTGTATATACATAACACCAGAAAAAATGAAAATAAAATATATACATTTTAAATGGAAATGAACTTCCTGTGTTCATAGGGGGATGGACTAATAAACAATTGAAGAGAAAAGGGTACTCTCATTTATATTGTAAGTGAATTTTTATTCTTCATTCTGATAAAACAAAAAAGCAATAGTGACTCTTCCAGCGATTCAGCAACAGGTGCTTAATCACAACAATAGAATTAACTACAAACTAGTTAAAATACTTGATCAAACAAGTCGAAAATCATCGGATGCACTTTTGCGTATACATTTAAGTGTGTTTGCTGCTCGTGGCCAGTAAAGGAGGCTCATGGATGGCTGTCACCCTGGGTAGCTATAACTCATACAGCAGGAATAATGAGCAACTATTCGACTCCGACGCAGCAAACTGACTGAGATTTACAAAGAAGACATCGGGGGGGTCAAGGCTGAGCGCCGACTCCACTCATATATACGAAACGTATAGACACGACAAACTCTCCCCTTTATGGCTTCCACTTTCCCTCGGCATGTCCCTGGTGTGTAAGGTCACCATGGCAACATGGTCTCTTGCGGCAAATGGCTTCAGTGCTGTGATAAGGTCTCCACAGAACTTTATTGATCTGCAAGGTTTGGTCCCTATTTCACAGAAAAATCTTGTTCCACGTAGTTGAGACTGCGATCGATGAGAAGTCCCAGGAAACAAACTTGATGAATTCATACTCAAGAGAATCTTTTCGGTGTTTTATGGGCTGCTTTTATGTGTTATTTCTGACTTGTTTTTGTTGCGGTACATAATTTTTTAACCTTTCTTGTTGATGCCTTTATGGTCCTGGATTTGTGTGTGTGTGTGTGTGTGTGTGTCTGCGGTTATGACTCTGCAGCGAGCGACTATTTGTGCCTTTCAGAGAGAAAAAAAATTCTCTCTTTTAAATTTGTCACTTTCCAATGCCAGACTCACACAGACGCCGTTATGTTTCTCCGTTTCAACTCCCACACAAACACACACAAATGAGCCGCGTCTCCGTCTATGCTTTTCGGGTTAACTGACACAATTGAACCAAAAATATCTGAACATGGACTCATTTCCCATTCCTCTGACGAGCTCATGATCACAGTTAAAAATACGATAATCGCATCACAATGCAGACATTTTCTCACTAGATGAGAAAAAAAAACCTTTTAGTCGTATAAATAGTCGGGCGGTTTTACGAGCGGCTTTGTTCGTCCAGAACAAAAGTGTCGTGCGCGGAGGTCAAACAAAGGGAGTCGGATCGAGCAAAATAAATCACAAAGCGTCAAAATTGCGTTTAAATCAATAAACAGGGGCCTTGTGTACTAAGGGGTCGTACGCACAAAAAACGTGTAGAGCTACTTTCCCAAGACAAAGTCCATATGTATCAATAAGGAAAAGAATGTTTAAAAGGCTGGATTTCCCGACAAGTTTGCAGGTGGAGTAGGTTTTTATCAGCCTCACTAGTCAGGTTTTTCTTATTAGAGTTACATTAACGATCAATATTGATCAAAAATTAACACACACACAAGTTTTTGTAGTTACACGAGTGGATATTAAATTATTCACCAACTTATAAATACGTTCTTATTAACCAGACTGATGATCTGTATTTTATACTGAATATTTTAATCTGCTAGTTCACCGTCACATGATTTGTCGTTTGTAAACAAAACACTTTTATTTTATAGACGTAATAAGAATTTGTGCAGGACATTCATATGAAGCTCAGACGAAGGATCATCATCTCTACTCAGCACTTTAAGTTACTGATTTACAGTTTTATTCTAGTAAAACTCCATTTTAAGAGGTTTCAAATAAGCCCTTGATCGTCTCTTTTTATAAATGATTTGCAATAAGGACCCTGAATGTAAAATATAAACATTTACACCGGATTTCGTCTGCTCTTATTTAAATTAAGTATGTGATCCATGTCAGAATTGTTTAAAATGAACGAATATATTCTGTTCATTTAGTTTAAATCCATGTTTATTTATTTTTTTCACGGACTCTAGTTCAATTAAATATTAAATTTAATTAAAATTTAAAGTGTAAATTAGGACGTGGAACAAGGTTGCGATTAATTCTACGTTGATATGGACGTACAAAAAAGTGCTTGTATTTGTGAATATTTTTGTACCATTTTCTGTATTTAAGTGAACGACTGTTTTTAGTAGAAAATCCACAAACTTCTTAGCACACGAGGTTCCATCGATCACGTTTGAATCCGACCGCCTAACCTTTATCTTCCGATGCTATCGTGTTATCTTAAAGGGGAAAGTCCAGCGCAGGAAGTGCAACAGCAAAGAAGCCACTGAACTCAACACTTTTTTTTTTTCTTTCACTTTTTAGAAATGAACCAACCACTTCCTCATTGTTGAGTTTCCACGGTTTGTCTGTCTTTCCTTTTTTTTTTCTTTCACTTGTTGCGTCACTGGGTTGTGGTTTTCTCACAACTCATAGAGCGCAGGAAGTTGTGTCAAAAACAGGTCCGTGTCACTGTTTCCACTCCCCGCCGAGGACCACAGGGCTAAATTTAACACCAATAACAAGATCACAGGGGCTTAAAATACTCACTTCTGCATACGTTGGCGTTCGTTTTAACCGCTCTCTGCTATTTTTACCGCGCCGTGTTAATGCACTTAAGTCTGGGTTGAGGTTGAGTTTAATGTGTGACGCAGTCGACCCCGGAGGAAACAGCCAAAGCCAATTAACGACTCGCGGCGTTAGCGAGGAACCGGTCGGGTCAGGTTGCTGCTGATGGTTGCACGAAGAACGCCTGTTGCTGGAGGAAACTTGTTTTTATTACAGCTCAAGAGAAAGTCATATATATATCAACTATAAAAAAGATTCATGAAAACATCCATAACATCTCAAATGACATGAAATTGTTTGAATAAAAAGCTAAAGCTAAGCAGAAGCTAAACTTGCTACATAGACAGGAAACAATCTTAATATCTTAATAATCTGTGTTTGTTGTCTTCTATTAAATATTAACTAAACAGAAGATGGTTAGATAAGAAAATTTCTTTCCTTCCAATTCATTTTAGTGTAATTAGAAGTCTCTGTATTCTTGTTGACATTCTTATCTTATCTGAAGCAACATCTTTATAGTTCATTACAAGTGTATATTTATATATGAGTGGAGTGAAAGGATGATGTATTCCATGTTAATGTTTGTATCCTTTTGTTTGTGTTTCCTTTGATCTATGTTATTTATAATTAATAACTTGCACTTTGCTCTTTTAATTGCACTTTGTTCTGGTTCTTGTTTTTTTTTTTTTAACTATAGTTTGCTGTGAACTGGGAACCTCATTTCCGAAAGGAATCCCACTATCTATAGTGGGATTAATAAAGTCTTTCTAATCTAAACTAATCTATATCAACATAAATAGCTTCTTTAAATAAAGCTAACCATCGAGTGGGAAACATAAAATTGATTGTTTGACTCTTGTGTTCAACAACCTTTTATGTATCGCAGGCCGTTAAAAGTCAGGATTATATTCACAAACCGTCGTTCAGATAGAAAAAGTAAAAACACAACAGCATGACCTGCTAAAAAACTAGCATTAAGTGCATGAAAAACTCACCATAATGGTGAATCAGCAAAAGCTGTGGACTGGTCACAACTAGATGTTTGTGTATTTGCATCGTTGTATGTTTGATTGTATGCCGACGATGGAGTTGTGTATTTGTGTGTCTCGTAGCTTTTGGAGACTTTGTGCTAAAGTGTGAGTTTGTGTTTAAGCATTATGGTCTAGAAAGGCGCTATATAAATAGAGATTATTATTATTATTATTATTATTATTTACTAGGTGATTACTCTGAAACAGAAGTTGTGTTTCTAGAGTTTGTGTTTTTCTCATTTTGACTAGTCAAGAGTGACACGCTAACGTTAATTCAGAGAAAATCTGTTTATTTTTCAACATGAAACACCTTTTAAGGTAGTTATAATAAATAAAACACAATTGTATTTGTTTCTTTTTGTGTAGCCCAGTAACAAATGTCTCACGGAACGGTACCAGTTCCCGCACCACAAGACCCCACTTCCAGGTCCCCAAGATCCAGAACCACAGTGGAGTTTTTGGCTCTTTAGTTTCCCATCCCTCGTGTCCTGCCTCGACCTCTTGTCTCCCCGGATTTGTAACTAAGCTCAGGAAAGGTACGTTAGCTCTCGTCGTGTAAAGCCAACCTCAGGGAGGCGACTATAAATAGACGGTCGACTCCACCCCGCGAGCCAGAGCCAGGCTCGGCAGCGTGAGCTCGGGGTCAAAGGTCAGTGTGTTACTATGGGTGTGTGTGTCAGACGGGGAGGATTTATGAAAAAAAAAAAAGTATATCCCCCCTTGACCAGACTTCCTTTCGTTTCTGCGTTCCCTGAGCAAGAGAGCATGATGGGTAATGGCAGTCTGGAGTTCCCCTGGACTCAGTCCAGACCCTCCTGTCTTTGCTCCCACAGTCCTCCTCCCCTCACACTTCCCCTCACTCTCTCTCTCTCTCTCTCTCCAGTGTTCCCACCCTCCATTCAGGACCCCGACTGCTTCCATTATTTGCTCAACATATTTCACAATACTCTTCCTGTTGGACCTTTTTTTCCCCCTTTTTTATTAATGACAGACGTGGAAAACTTTTTTGCTGCCTCAGCACCTTTTTTACTTCCGCTTTTTCTTTCTAAACAAATGGGATTTTGTTTTGGTGTCGCATGGAAGTTATTAGTGTCATCAGAATATTAATGTTTAACATTTCAAATGTACATTCTTTTTTTGGGGGGGAGGGGTTAAATTTTCAAGTATGAATTTGTTTTTAATATATTATTGAATTTAATTATTTGTATATTAAAAGGTTTAAACAATTTTTTAATTGTTGGATAATAATATATATAATAACAATGAAATAATAATAATAATACTAGAAGAAAAGAAAAGAGTTTCATATTCTAAAAATTATGTTTTCTATATTATTTTTTCTTTTTTAATTCATATTAAAACCTTTTAAACTCAATATGGTATAATACCAGTATAATAGTACCACCAACCTTTATATGTTGAATTTTAAAAGCTAAAAATTAATTGATTTTACACATTTTAATATTCTTATTCCAGTAATTAAAAAGAGATTCTACATTCAGTATCTTTTAATTCGTAGCCTATTAAATTCGATATAGAAAAGTTGTATTAATGTTGCCAATAATTTATATTTTTAAATCAATTTAAAACTTTTACACATAGAGTTTGATAGTTTATTTCCAATAATTAATTGTTGTTTTTTCCCCCGTAACATTTATATACAATATAAAAGAAGTACCACAATTTAATATTGAATTAAAAAATGTAAATTTAATTAATTTAAAACCTTTTTATACATAAAGTTTAATAT
Source organism: Callionymus lyra (assembly GCF_982586985.1). Taxonomy (NCBI): domain Eukaryota; kingdom Metazoa; phylum Chordata; class Actinopteri; order Syngnathiformes; family Callionymidae; genus Callionymus; species Callionymus lyra. Next base: position 17,041,876 of record NC_141826.1, read on the forward strand.
TCTAATTACAATATTTAAAAAAATGCTCTAAATTCAATAATTTCTTTAAATTCAATATAAAAATGGTGGTATAATGATGCTAACATTTCATATTGAATTTATGAATATTTTCAAAATTAACTCAAAACATTTTTACACATAGAGTTTGATATCTTTATTACAATAATTTGAAAATAAATGTTTCAAACGTAGTATTTTTTCATTCGTAGCCACTGAAATTCAATATGAAAATGTTGATATAATAGTGCCTCACTTTTCTTTTTTCAAGTATTTAAAATACATATTTAACAAAAATTCTACCCTTAGATATTCCGATGGCCCTGACATACTTCCACACAAACCTCCGATCTTGGAATTCTAATCGTCAGTTTGACGATTCATCTGGAGCTCGGACGACACGGTGACGTCAACAGGTGACACCGGCGTCTTGTTCGCACACGTCCGTCTTGACTTCATTCATCGGCGGTGCCAGCAGATCAAGCCGCGACATGTGTTCACCACAGTAGCGCACAAACAACAAACTCACCCTGCCGTGACCCGACAGCATCACACTTTCCACAACCTCCCCTCGACGGTGACATCACACACGCCCACACCACGACACGACAGTACCATCAGACGACTGGATCAACTCCTCACTTTAAACCTGCTTCCTGTCCCAGTCCAGTGGACGAGATTGTGATACATCTGTTGGCTTTAAGACGGTAGAAGCAACAACCTGGAGCGACAGGTGTCGTGAGGCGCTCAGCTCTGAGTCGTTAAACTACTTTAATCTTACAAAAGAGCAGCCATTGGTAGGATTTCAGGTTCGTCATCCTTGGGTCAGATTGGTCTACACCAACGAGGGGTGTCTCCAGGGGTGTCTCCAGGGGTGTCTCCAGAGGGCCGGAATAAAATTTTGGAATTTTTTATTTATTTATATTGATATTGAAGTTTCAGACTAGTTGTTTTATGTGATTCTGTGTCAATCATTATCGCAATGTATGGAGTAACATGACGGAGGAATACACATGTGTAGTTTTACTAGCATGTCCAAAACTATTTAAAATCTTGTGTAGTGTATTAAGGTAGTTTTGTTTATTTATTGTTTAGTAAAATAAATGAGCTTCATTAGAAACATTTTCAATCACAAAAAGTTGCTTTAAAAACAACCCCCCCCCCCCCCAAATTTAAATGATATTAAGAAAAAATCTTCCTATAATCAAAAAGTATATCTAAATAAGAAAAATGTTTCCTTTTATAAATAGTACATCAGATAAAAAAAAATTGTTTCAATCACAAATGTAAATTTGAAATAAATACACATCCCAAAATATATATATACAACAAAATACAACAAAAAGTTGTACCAAGTTATATCAAAAAAATATATACAACTAAAAACGTTGCTTCAATCAAAAATATATTTTAAATAAAAAAACAACTTCCTTTAATCAAAAAGTATAAAGTAAGTCAGATTTTTTTTTATAAATTATATTTAAAATGTTAAGTTGATAAGTTCATAAATATATATTTTAAATAAAAAAAAAACACAATCCCCAGAAATATATACATTAAAAAAAGTGCTTCAATCCCAAAAATATTTAAAGCTTAAAATGTTAAAAGTTAAAAAATAAAAAAATACTTTCAATAAAAAAGTGACATGAATGCTAAAAACGTACAAAAAAAACCAACGTTTTTTTAAGTTTTCTTAACCAAAAGATTATTGAAATAAAACAAAAGAAAAAAATTAAATCCAAAAGTTTCTAAATTAATCCAACACTAGTTTAAAAGTAGCCAGTAGCTGCTAGTGTTGCTTCATCTGTTGCAGTGCATCATGGGTGCTCACATGTCAGGTCTAGTTCCGTGGGTCACGTGTTGCTTTGAGTATTAAAAGCCGCGAGACGACGACGACGACGAAAATACTTTTTCCGCTAAACTTTCTACTTTTGATCGACATGGTGAGATAAGTTTGAACGTCTCAACCACAGTTGGTGAGAAGGAGCGGAACACGGACGACTTCCTCTTTCCGTCCCGTGTGTGTCTGTGTGACTCAACTTGTTTTTGACTTCTTTTTTTCTCTCTCTCTTCCTTTCATTCTATTGCTCAGAGTCAGAGCAGTGATATCACGGAGCAAAGGAAGTGATGTCACTTCTTGTTTGGTTTTGAGTCTCCGCGACGGCAGCTGCTCGTGGCGCAGGAAACCGACAGCTAACCGGGGTCAAAGGTCGCGGTGTTTTACAACTGTCGCTGCGACTACCGAACGTATCGGTGGTTGTTTAGCGGAATATATATCGTGTTTGTGTTGGATCTTCAAATAAATGGCTTTTGAAATAAATAACATACAATGTTTAAGTGAAATAACTTTGAATAAAACTTTAAACAATAGAAGTATAAGTGAAGAAAATAAATATTCCACAACAGATCACAGTCATTCACAAATCAGTCCAAATACAATTTAAAAAAAAAATCAGTTTACAAAGCAGGCATCTGGTTCTGCTACTCATTTATCTCACAATGATCTTCATTACATCTTTCAGAAAGTGATAAATTACTTTTATTACTCTGGAAAAGTGTGTTTTCTTTTCTAACGTAGCCCGACTCTGACAACCTGCTAACATCTTAATATGATCATGTATATTAGCACCGACTTGCTGTCGATCTGAGAGTTGTTACCGTTACACCTCAATGTAATTAGATTTAAAATAAGATTAGAGGGAAATGTGTCTCGCAGCAGAGTTTAGAAATAATATTTTAAATAGTATTTCTTTAATGTGATTAATTATCCTTCCTTTTATTATTATTACTGTTATTTAAGATAATTTCCTCTTGTTATTATTTGTCTTCTGAACATTTAAAACCGACTATTTAATAATATAATATAACTTTTAAGGTACATTTCCATATTGAAGAAACACCTTAAAATAATGTGTTGATTTAAGTGTGTCTTAAATATATGTTGGACTCTATTGTATCATCAGTGTCTGTTTGTACAAAACACTCTTTTCATTGAAATACTTAAATTAGAAAATGATCTTAAGTGCCGCCAAGCTTCGAGATTAGTCACCGCGCGTCATCAATCCCTTAAGTCTCCACCGCCAAGGGACTCGTTGTATAAACAAAGCGGGAGGAGTTAAGCCGTTATTACGTCATAATGGACTCTCGTAACCTCTCGTTCGCCCAGATTTCAGAAGGGGAAGAACATTTGAAACGTGTCAAGAGAGATGGAGTTTTTTTATTAGTTGACCTGTTACTACATATAGTATTTCTAGTACTTGGTGTCAGGTGTCTGGAGGAAAAAAGCCACTCCCGACCATGAGCGATAATAACTTATTTAACTTTGTTTTTGGTGGAAACCTTTGTATTAAGATTATTAACAGCTTGTGAAACTGCGACGAAGATATAACAGCGAACTAACAGCTCTGGGCTTCAGACAGTTTTAAGACAAACATGTTAACTCTGTTCTTCTCTTCTATATAGTGTGACTTTACACCAGATATGATTGGAATGAAGTTTCAAAAACTTTCGCAATTATTATTTTTACAAATCGACATCAGCATTAGGTCAAGATGACACGTGACTCCGGGCCTCGCGCTCACTTCCCGTATTCGCCGTATTCCAGTAAAGTCTGACTCATCTTTAGTTCGGTAAAGAGTTGCATCTTCACGAGCGTGTAATTGTGTAGATATACTGTAAATAGCGAGGAATAAAAGAACAGCACAAACTAGTCTCCCCTTTTTCCCCATCATTTGTCAGCAGTCGTGAGTCTCCCGGTGACAGACAGCCGCTGTGACACCCAGCCCTGGTAATAGAAGGCAATTATAAGCCCCGGCGAGAGCGGTGGCAACAGGGAAACTTTCATTCAACCCCCCCTACACCCACCCACCTACACCCACCCCTCCCGGGGCGTTGACATGCAGACACACTGGAATTAATTGGTACAAAACATCAGACGAGTTTGACGCACACTTGCGCAACAGTCAAACTCCTGGAAAGGATAAGAATGAAACAATACAAATCAGACGACACGTCGCACTGATTCCAGTGATGAACAACAACAATGCTTTTTTTTTTCTTTTTTTTTTAAAAAGGCAGTTGAGAAAAACAAGTAGATCCTTCCAACAAATCATGTTTTCATCTAAATAAAGAAGCCAAAGACAATAGACTCCGGGTACCTTGGAGACCAGGACGACTATTTCTCCATGGCAACCGGGATGGTGTGTGACAATGCGGCGATGGTTTGAACTGCTAAAGCTGTCTGGGAATGCAGAGATAGATGAGGAGAGAGAGTGAGACCCACGGAGCAGCGTCTGTGGGCTCGTAATGAGAACACACACTGTCACAATCCCACAGCCGGAGAAGTTCATGACTTTTTATTTTAAAACTCTTCTTTTTTTTTTTTCTATCGTTTCAATTTCCACCTTCGACGCTGCGTCTGTGAGGAGTTTAGAGAAGTCTGATGAGTTCACGGTTCTAATGATTCCTGAACATGACATGTGCAGGTTTGTCATCAGGATATAGTTGAACGTTTCAAATATTCAAACTTTTTTTTAAAGCATTCAATACTTTCTAAATTGAAACGTTGAAACTGTTTTTATGGCATAAATCAATTACAAAACATTTTTAATTTAATATCCAAATTCCAATAAATAAAAAATATAATTTCCGACATCTTTTATATTTCTAACATTCCAATATTTTTTTTATTTTTTGCCTTTTAATTCAATATAAAGACGTTGATTTTATATTAAATTTAAAAGGCTACATATACTAACATTCATTTAAAAAAATGTACACATAGAGTTTGATATTTAAATTCCGAAAATTAATAATAATAATTATAATTTAGAATTATATTTGTTTAAATCCTTGCCTGGATTGTTTCAAATTATTATATTCTACATTTTCTTCTTCTCCATTTCTTCCTTGATGACCAGTTATTAAATAATATTTAATGATATAATACATTTTAAAGATAAATAAACGTTTTAAATATTTTTTTAATCCCTCAAAATAATATTAAATTATAAAAGAATATACAATGAAAAACCTCTATTAATAATCTTTGTAAAATAATCAAAATGATTTAACTTACTTTTTTCTCTTCATTTAAATCTAAATTAAATTATTTTTGCTGTTTGGTTTTCGTTTTAAATTATTTTTGGTATTTTCTTGCTAATTTTTTATTGAATCTAAAAGGCTACAAATCAAAAAGAATATTGAATTAAGACATTTTATTTTATATTTTATATCATATATGAATTAAAATGTTAAACAAAATACAAAATATACTGTATTTCTTTTCGTTTTTTATTTTATTTATTTTTAATTCAGTTATTAAACAATAAATCAATACACAATAATGGAATGTAATTATTCAATAAAAATGATAAATGCTCAGAAAATCATTGTCGAAGATTAACCCCAAAAAAGTCAACCATTATAACCACAATACCCTGATGTCGCTGATATCCTTCCATAATGGCCGCTCCGAACACACTTGTCGATACACGACTCTGATGCTCCGTGTTTAAACAGTGACACAAGCCTCGATAAAAGACGCGTCGACAAAAGGCTCGTCCTCATGAAACCCCGGGTTTAATGGAGATTACCGTCCCGCCGAGGAACTGTTGAGTTCTGGACTCTTTAAGAAAGTGTTCACTCCTGCAAGTCTCAACTTCGCCCTGGTTTTCTCTCCGTCAGCATCGGCCAACAATCATCAACAACGCCGCCTCCTTTGTGTGTCTTTATTTTTATTTGCTCGTGTGCTTTACAGAAATTCATTACTCCGTCTGCTGCCGGCGTCGGCAGAAAGATATTCCCCCGGCTGAGCTGAACTCTCACCTTCCTTTTAATGTAAACACAGCTCAACAGTCACGTTCCTGCCATTAAGGTGAAGCGTCGGATCGACCCTCGTCCGTGTGATGCAGCGGCAACACTCACATGCGTGTACTTGTTGTGTACTCGCATTCAACTACTGTACTTGAAGTTTACTTGTGACATCCCTTAGCAAAAACAAGTATATTTAAGTTTACTATGAGTAAACTCGTTTTATACTTAAAATGAAGTAGTATACTTGAAGTTTACTTTTGACGTCACTTTGCAAAAACTATCACTTTGATGTCACTTTGCAAACAAAAAAAAGTATTCTATGAGTATACTTGTTTTTTTGTGGGTTTTTTTTTCTAAAATTGAAGTAGTTTACTTCTACTACTTGGAACATAACCAGACTTGGAGTGTATACCTAGTACACGTTTAGTATAGATAATAGTATTCTTAAAATATACTTTTGTAAACGTAACTATAGACTTGGAGTGTATACCTAGTACACGTTTAGTATAGATAATAGTATTCTTCAAAAATACTTTTGTAAACATAACTATAGACTTGGAGTGTATACCTAGTACACATTTAGTATAGATAATAGTATTCTTAAAATATACTTTTGTAAACGTAACTATAGACTTGGAGTGTATACCTAGTACACGTTTAGTATAGATAATAATATTCTTAAAATATACTTTTGTAAACGTAACTATAGACTTGGAGTGTATACCTTGTACACTTGTAGTATAGAGATGAGTATACTTGAAAGTATACTTCGGTAAACCAAACTATAGCTTTGGAGTGTATACATGTACCTAGTACACTTGTAGTATAGAGATGAGTATACTTCAAAGTATACTTCGGTTAACTTAAATATAGACTTGGAGTGCATACATGTACCTAGTACACTTGTACTATAGAGATAAGTGTACCTCTTGAAAGTTCAAATGTTCCAATTTAGTCTGAAGAAGTATCAATTAACGCTACTTTAAGTACGTACCCTACAAGTACATATACCTTAGTATAGTTACTTGTCTTATCCCTATACTTGCTGAAGCTTACATTCTTCCGAGGCCAGAGACGAAGACAGACCTGGACGTTTTGAAACATCAACGTCTAAATGACCCAAAGCCTCAAACGTTCGCCCCATGAAAGTCACTGTCCCACATCCCAAAACTCATGTGACAGATACTTATGTATTCTTTCTTTCTTTCCTCTTTCATCTCTGGAAGCATCACAAATACTGCTGTGTTTTTTTTTCTGAGCGTGTTGTCTTCCCGTCATGACTCCTCATCATCTGTCATGCCTGGTGACATGTGGTGCTCCGAGTTAAATGATTACCCTAAGATTCATAAGGGCTCTGACGGAGCCCTGCAGGTATTCCACATCTGCAGTCTCCAGCTGCAGCAGACAGGAGGGATGGAGGGGTGGAGGAGGAGGAGTGGAGGGGTGGAGGGTTTTTTTTTTTTCTCTTTTTTTTCGGGAGCGAGGGGCTTACCTCAATCAACCTGTCGTAGCTGCCCCCGGGCCCACCTGTCAACAAGCCAGCGACAGTCGCTCTCTCTTTCACTCTGTGTCGTCGTCACTTTCTGGCTGTAGCTTTCCTTCGCCTCCTCCTGCCTCGCTGTCTTTCCTCCTCCTTTCATCTCCTCCCGTCTTTCTTCTCCGACGCCGCAAAACAAATGTCTCTCACCTGAGCAGGTAACTTAAAACACGAGAGCATTCGTTGTCGGAACCTCTTTGAATGTTTCGCTCGTATTGTCCAAAATGTCTTTGAGAAAATAAAGCCTTCACTTGTTGAATATTTGGTGGAAGAAACATGTGTTTTATGACGTAAAATATAAATATATTCAATATACAATACTTTAATAAGACACCTTTATTCATGTTTTAGTATTATAATTATTGTTGTTTCTTTCAATTTTATCATGTTCTGTACTTTTACTTGTTTACCCGTAGTTTACTTGTAACATCCCTTAACAAAAACAAGTATATTCAAGTGTACTATGAGTATACTTGTTTTATACTTAAATTGAAGTAGTTTACTTGTCGCATCCTTTAACAAAAACAAGTATTTTCAAGTGTACTATGAGTAAACTTGTTTAATAGTTAAATTGAAGTAGTGTACTTGAACTGTACTTGTGGTATCCCTTAACAAAAATAAGTATATTCAAGTGTACTATGAGTATACTTGTTTTATACTTAAATTGAAGTATTATACTTGAACTGTACTTGTGGTATCCCTTAACAAAAATAAGAATATTCAAGTGTACTATGAGTATACATGTTTTATACTTAAATTGAAGTAGTATTCTTCAAGGTTAATTGTGACATCCCTTAACAAAAACAAGTATATTCAAGTGTACTATGAGTTTGTTTTTTTTATACTTAAATTGAAGTAGTATACTTGAAGTTTACTTTTGGCATCCCTTAACAAAAATAAGAATATACAAGTGTACTTAAAGTTGACTTGTGGCATCCCTTAACAAAAATAAAAATATACAAGTGTACTATGAGTATACTTGTTTTATACTTACATTGAAGTAGTATACTTGAAGTTTACTTGTAACATCCCTTAACAAAAAACAGTATATTCAAGTGTACTTTTAGTATACTTGTTTTATACTTAAAATTAAGAAGTATTCTTCAAGGTTAATTGTGACATCCCTTAACAAAAACAAGTATATTCAAGTGTACTATGAGTATTTTTTTTTATACTTGAATTGAAGTAGTATACTTGAAGTTTACTTGTGGCATCCCTTAACAAAAATAAGTATATTCAGGTGTACTATGAGTATACTTGTTTTATATTTTAAAATCAAGAAGTATACTTGAAGTTTACTTGTGATCTCCCTTAACAAAAACAAGTATATTCAAGTGTACTATGAGTATACTTGTTTATACTTAAATTGAAGTAGTATACTTAAAGTTTACTTGTGGTATCCCTTAACAAAAATAAGAATATACAAGTGTACTATGAGTAAACTTGTTTTATACATACATTTAGTAGGTTACTTGAAGTTTACTTGTAACATCCCTTAACAAAAACAGGTATATTGAAGTGTGCTATGAGTATACTTCTTTTATACTTAAATTGAAGTAGTATTCTTCAAGGTTAATTGTGACATCCCTTAACAAAAGCAAGTATATTCAAGTGTACTAAGAGTATTTTTTGATATACTTAAATTGAAGTAGTTTACTTGTAACATCCCTTAACACAAACAAGTATATTCAAGTGTACTATGAGTATACTTGTTTTATACTTAAATTGAAGTAAAAAAAGGTATTTATTTTACAGAAAAACAAGATTTTAACCAATCGTTGATGAAGATTCAGTAGCAACACAAATATTTCATAACAATTTCTGCTAAATAACTTTAAATGTTGACATAAATATTTCATGCTAACACTAAAATATGAGCATCTGGTTTTAGTTAGTTTTAGTCTCTGGTTACAGACAATTTAAAGCTACAAGTTCAAGTTCATAAAAAAGGGACAACACAACATTTTAACCCTTGAGTCATCTCAGGGTCAAGGTGACCCGGAGGCCCAAAAACAAATGGGTTTGTGGTATCCCTTTTATTTCAAGCGTTAAAATAAAAAGTATGCCACTAAATAAAACTCAACAAGTGTATGTGAAGAGCCATAGTTTTAATAAATCTTTAAAAAATGTTGATTTTATGTTTTCTTGTCCGCATTAACGTTAGCACAGCGTGACTAGCATGTACACTAGTATGATGAGACAGTTAGTTCATGAGGTTTAACGCTGAAATAAAGCTTCAAAAACCCGGCGCAGGAATGAAGCTCACACCTTATTTCACATGTCAGGTCGCACGACTAACTAGCAGCGCTGGCTAGTGGCTCGACAACATTCTTGGCACCAGGCAGGTCTCGCTCCAGGCCTGGGATCCTTTCATAATGTCTGTTATTACCAGCTCGTCCATGTCAGACACTCCCACCACTGTTACTACCCACAATGCAACAGCCGACCTTCTTAAAGGAATCAAAGGTTTAAAATGATCAGATTTAGAAGATTCTATCAATTTTAAATCGGATTTTGGCCTCTGACCGTATTATTATTATTAGCCGTGGTTTTTGTGACGCGATTTCCTCATTATTGTAGCCGTGTGAGCGAGCGCCGGCCAGAGCGTCATTAAAACACTGTAGTCGGATGAAAAGCGAAGGCTGGCTTGATTCGAAACAGCTGACATCTGTGATGTGTGTCAGCGTCGGTGCCCGAGACACACAAAAATATAAAGTACTGACGTCACTTTACGAGCAAGATGTGGTGGCGAGAGTGGGACCGTTACGGTCAGAGATCTCAGACTCAATCAGAAGGAGCCGAGAAAGACAATGTTCTGAGACTTTTTTTAACTATGTTTTTTTTGCCTTTTTATATTCTGTTTTTATTACATCATGATATCATTATGTCACAGACCAGATGTGGCTCCTGGGCCTCGAAGCTCTTGATGGACATTATAGTACAATATTTATTTATTATTAATGGTGTTTGTCTTTTGTCACAGACACCAAAACATGTAAGAATGTGTCTTTATATCAACAGGATTTTTTCATTTTGAAGTAGTTTTTAATAGCTTTTGCAGTTTAATCAGTTAAACATTAATACATTGACTAAAGAGGAACATATTTAGAATATCTTTCATTACCTTGTGGTTTTCTTATTCTGTTTGCCTACAAAATAACTAAAATGTTCAGAAAAAATATATAATTAACATTTGGTGGAGTTCCATCTGGATCCAGGAAGGTTTTAAGGGATTTTTAGAATCACTCTATTAATCAGTTAAATACTGTGAATGAACATATACAGAAAATCTTTCATTACATCTGCCAAGGAGGTCATGAGGTTGGCAGCAAAAGACTGTCACTTTAAATGTTGCAAACTAGGGGGAAACGGTGATTAACCTTTGGTGGAGTTCCATCTGGATCCAGGAAGGCTTTGAAGGATTTCTCATTATTACCCGCTGCTCCTCAGGACCAGCTGAAAGGATGATTTTATAAACCAAAACATACATTCAAAATAAGTTAAAGCTAATTTTGTTATTGTTTTAGGGTTGCTATGTAGGATCGGTGCAGCCCCGATGCTAACGGTGCTAGCATCATACTTCTAGTGCTGTTCTTGACACCAAACCATGTCTAGAAAGCATTTTTTTAATGTTTTCCCGGAGACTTTTTGACTTTTTTTTTTCTTTAGTCTGACTCTCCGGGTCGTTTAATTCAACGTGTCTCTGAAGAACTGCTTTCAATAGAGAAGATTATCTTCCTATTTTCTCTTCATTCGAGGACAGGAATCGCAGATTGAGCAACATCACCCGGTGATGGATTCATTTAACCTTCTTTGTTGAGACAAGCCCTTGCTCATGAGCACAGCGACTCAAAGTCACGGATGAAAATGTCAAGTGAAGAGAGCGAAGCTTTTTCTTCTTCTTCCGCACACCAGAAACACCCGTGTGAGCCAGAAGTTGCTAAAGAGTCTGGACCAGGAAGTCTTTCTGCTCCAGGTTCCACTTCCTGTCTGGTTTGAAGAGACATCAGCGTTTGTCTTATAACGACAACAAAAAAAAACATATTTGGAGATTGCGCTTATTTCCACTTTGACAGACCTTGAACTCACCGACGGCTGTTAAACATTTTGTGTACTTTTTTTATTTATGACGATTTGAAATGGCTGCTTTTCTGCTGCCCTTGAACTCTTGCAGTGCATTGTGGGACTTGAAGTAATGATCTTGAAGTCAGAGTGAAACTATAAATCTGATCGTGTAGTAACGACTTTTATATCAAAAGCCCTTCATTTTATAAATATTAACAATTATTTTATACGTTGATGATAAACCTTTATTCTTTCATTATAAGGGACATTTAGAAGTAAATGAGTAATAAAACTTACATTTTAAAAGAAAATAATCATCACAATATATTAAAAAAACGATGAATATACCAACCAAGTATAAACTTATTTTTATTAAATAAACTGACAGCAAATGCTAAGAGCAGTGGAATCTCTCCTTCTTGCAGCGTGGATTAATTTTTTTTTTTTTTAACATTTTGTTTCCTCCCCTAAAATATTATTAATAATATTCTCATATGATTTGTCAGTTGATCTACGATCTCTTAAATAAATTGAGATTTATTAAAAACAAGTTCCTTTAAAAACGTTTGCACAGTTCTTAATTTCTATTTATTGATTTATATTCAGTCCCATGTATTAAAATGTAGGTAAAGGTAACATAATAAATCACTTTTTAATATATTTGATATACTTTACCACTTTATTAAATATGCCCCCCCTTATTATACTTCTTTGTTATTTCTGTACTGTTTTAATGCTGGAAGTCTTAACGAAATTTCGTCATGCATTTTTAAACTCTGGATAATGACACAAAATACTCTTAAATAATACATTTTTATTCTTTTAAATACAAATATTTGTATATTTACTTTTAGTCATTTGCAGCCCTGGGGCAGATTTCGTGCCGCCCCGTGAGGTCCATTATAATCTGAATTATTCAACCAAAGAGTCTTGTTTTGACCCTCTATCAAAGTACCTTTATTCTTACCATGTATTAAAAAATAATACTTAAAATTTTAAATAAACACAATAATAATAATTTAATTATAAAAACAATGATAATAAAATAATAGCGTAAAATAGCAAATCAAATAATGAAAAATATATCACCATTAAAATACACAATAGCACAAAACAATAACAACTAGAGCAGTAAAATAAAATGAATAAACAAAAAGCAGCTGTACAGATGAGCCCAGGGAGCTATAAACACTGATTTGAAAAACATATTATTTTATTAAATAGCGTGACTCAGTAGAATCTGTTTGGTTTAAACATTAGTTGTATTTGTTTCAAAGCTTGTTGCTCCAGCGTTCGGTTTGTTGTGGTTTTTACTTTGCATCCCGTGTCTGACATTAATCATCATTTAAGGCCAAAACAAACTCTTGCCTCACAGCGACGATGACACGTACATACGCGCTGCAGGGATTCCCCGTGTTTGCAGCGAGTGCTGCTGGTGACTCATCGAGAGCCCGAGAAAAAAAAAGAAAAAAAAGGTCGCGGGGTCATCTTTTGTCACAAACATCACACAAAACAAAAATGACCGGAGGCTTTAATGAGTCACTCGGGCCCCCGGAGGATTCTTGGGAGTTGTGTTGTGTTCGGTAATTGTCTTGATGTCACCTGCCATCTTCAGAAGGGCGATAAGCGGCCATTCGATGCCTGGACTCTGTTTTTCCATGCGATGCGCTGACACTGCCTTGCTCGACGGGCCCCGAAGGCGGCGCGACAACACGCGGGGCCTTTTATTGGCCGTGAAGTGCAAACAGATTGTTTTTCCAGACGCCTAAAGCTCTCGGTGAGGCGACTCCATATCACCGAAAAAAAAAAAAAAAAGCAGAAGCTCATGATCTAACAGGGGTGACGATCGTACGATCACTGGGTCAACATTCCTCGACGACATTCCTCGACTCTTCCAGGCTAGAAACGTCTTCCACAGCAACAGGTGTCGTACCTGGTTCGGATGCTGACGGAACGAGATGTCTTAATGGAAGGTGTTTTTTTTTTTCCCATAATCCCATCAGAGCTTTTGACGCATGTCAGGTCGACACAAACTGCAAACTTCCTCTCAGAAGATGAGAGACCAAAAAAAAAAAATCAGTGTCCTTCCTTTGTGCTCTTCCCATGAGCGCCTCTGCGCGAGCTAAAAGGTCAGGCCGCACACTCCCGCTGGTGTAATTTTAAAAGCTGAGAGTGGAATGACATTTATCAAAAAAAAAAAACTCCAATCAAGTTCCACTTGTCTTCACATCATTTGTTTAACACGGATTAAAGCTTCTGCTGCGGAAAAATCACCAGAAAGTTGTTTTATGAACAACAAAAACGCTGTAAATTAAATAGTTTTGTGTGTTTAAACATAATTATAAATATTTATCTAAACTTTTTTACAGATACAGGAGCCAAGGTCTCAAGGAGGCGAGTTTACGTTTAGTTCATGACTTTTTTGTGTGTGATGTTAGCATGGCTACTAGTTTTTTTTTGTTTTTTACCAATGTAAATCATAGTTGTAGCTGCTGAAAGGTGACATTTACCTGTATAGTATATTTCTAAATTGTTCTGTATGTTTTAACAGTCAGCTAACAGTGCTAGATACACTTAGCTAACATTGCTAGGTTCACTCAGCTAACAGTGCTGGGTAAACTCAGTTAACAGTGCTAGGTAAACTCAGCTAACGGTGCTAGCTGACATTCAGCTAACGGTGCTATCTGAAATCCAGCTAACACTGCTAGCTGCAATCATTTAACAGTGCGATCCAAGTATCAATATACCTCGAAACAATAATTCAAATTTTACCCGTAAAGTTGTCTAGGTCCCTCAACACTGATCTGTTTTGTTTTTTAACGTGAAGGTATAATTCCCAAAGATTTTTTTATGAGTAACGAGTCCTATTACAAAGACTGTTTTTTAAGTCACAGACTGCAAATACAAGTATGCAAGTTGTCACACAATTTCATTAATTATTTTGGGTCGTTACCATGGGTCTAGCTTTGCATGAACGCTGTTGTTTTTTTGTTTTTTACCAAATGTAAATCAAAGTTCTAGTTGCTGACGTGAAATTTACCTCCTTGTAATACTTTGTTTTGAAGGTTGGAATCTAAATTCTGAACATCTCTTATAAGACAACGAGTGAAGGTGAACAAACGGATAATTAAAACACGTCGACCCTCAAATAATTAAAGGACACAATGTATTTAAGGACTTCCTGTTTGGTGCTTTTTTGGGCCCCAGATTTGAGATGGATTATATTACGGGGGTTAAATGATTTATCCACATCATTTGTTAATACATAATTTCATTGAAAACAATGGAAGAAATATATATACATATGTAGAAAGGAGATCTACTGGACAAACTACTGTCCATCATGGATGATGACTATCATCCTCTGAACACTGTCATCAGTGAACAGAGAAGCAGATGCAACACTAACAGACTCAGGGACTCATTCGTTCCTCATGCTATTAGACTGTATAAGGGAGTTTGTGGGCAGGAGTGAAGTGAAAAGATGATGCTATTCCATGTTAATCTTAGTGTTATTTTTCTTTTATACTTAAATTTTGTTATCCCTACTTTAACTATCTTCTTTTATTTGCACTTTGTTCTTGTTTCTATGAAACTATCATCTGCTGTAAACTGGAAACCCAGTCAATAAACTGACTTTGTGTATAACTTGTATAATTAGAGTTAAAGTTGTTCTCTGTGTTAAAAGATGTCTTAGTTTCAGAGGATTTATCGCGGGATCTACTCCTTCGAGCGCTCCGCCCGGGTTCGGCCTAACCGGTCGGTGTGGGTGTCTGAAGGCAGAGGTGTGACAAAGGAGCAGCAGATCTTGTCTGTCTCTCTCTCTCCTGTCTCGCTCTCTCTCGCCTGTCTCTCTGTCTGGCAAATACCGGCACGAATCTCGCACCCACGTCCAGTGTGTAGGTGTGAGGAGGATTCTCTTCTCTCTCGTGGTCTCTAGTGTCTATCTATGGAAGCTACATCTATATCCAGCTCCTACTTCTTCTTTTTTTTGACTGTGTTTTCTCCACTTGTGGAGCAGCGATTAAATATTAACCTGGCGAAGGCGTGCGTTCATGTCTCAGGCGCTGACTGACTTCTAAAGGAAAACCTTTTCTACCTGACATGAGGAAGAATCCTGTTTAATGTAGGGAATCATTGTCCGGAAGAAAAAAAAACATGCAACAAAAACCTCCAACAAAAGAAAAATGCAGACTTTAATTTAGTTCTCTAGCAGGCGTCGCAGGTAACAGAAGCCCCCAAACTCCTATGAAGTGTTTATCATCGTTATTACTTCATTACTTTTCCTCGCGTTTCTTCTAACTCGATTTCGTAAGATTGTCAACAGATGATGAGTTATTTCATCTGCTCTCCGAGCTCTGCTCTCCGCTCACTTTGCCTCAAATTTATTGACCCGTGCTTCTGATCCGCGACAACTGCTGGGTTTTTGGTCGCAATATCACACAGATTTTGGGCTGTTTTTGTGATGATTGTCAGATTGATTTTGTTTCCGCTAACAACGCTCTCGTACCCAATATCTCTTATTCCGAAAATGTATTGTTTCTATTAAATATCTATTTTTTTTATGCCAATAGCAGCTTCTGTTTCTGATCATCCGTAATAAATGATGCAAATAATAACATAAAGATGCAACAGGTTTATAGAAGAATAAGAAATGTAAGAAGAGTATTTAAAAGTACAATTAATACATTTTATATTTGTTACTTTATGTTTTCTTTTTATGCAGACATGTCCACTAATACTACTAAAATACTTTTCAGAGATTTACATTGTGTAAAACACTCGTGACCAATCTAATAAACATTCAAACCATTTTTATATTTTCTTTGTATGTCGTGTCTCAGGAGTCATTTTTAACTGCAATCAAGCTAACAATGCTATTTACAATAAGCTAACAGTGCGAGGTGCACTTAGCTAACAGTGCTAGCAAACACTCAGATAACGGTGCTAGGTAAACTCGGATAATGTTGCTAGCTGACACTCAGCTAACAGTGCTAGGTGCACTCGGCTAATGTTGCTAGCTGACACTCAGCTAATGGTGCTAGGTAAACTCAGCTAACAGTGCTAGCTGACACTATGCTCGTGGTGCTAGGTAAATTAAGCTAACAGTGTTGGTTACCATCCAGCTAACAGTGCTTGGTGCAATCCTCGAACAGTGATACCTGACACTCAGCTAACGGTGCTAGGTAAACTTGACTAACAGTGCTAGAAAAACTTACCTAACAGTGCTAGCTACCATCCAGCTAACAGTGCTATTTTCACTCAGCTATTGGTGCTATGTGAAGTCAGATAACACAACTTGTGTTATCAGTTTTATCTTGCCCTTTAAAATATATACTTTATTGAATATTGTTTTGATTGTTTAAGCGCTTTGTGACCCTGGTCTGGAAAAGCGCTATACAAATATAAATTACTTACTTACTTACTTACAACGCTAACTTATTTTTAGGCATTTTTGACAGTTTATCCATTTAAAAAAAAAGAATTTTCCCAAGATTATTACAATAAGGGCTTCAGAAAATCACATTGTTCAAAATTTTGTCGGGGAGAAGAAAGTCTGGGCCGCTCTGCTGAAAGCCGCTGCCCCCTCAACCCATGAAGACTTATGTGTATAAGACACAACTTATACACTGTTTTTACAACAAAAAACATACACACATACATTTTGGTTTGAAAAAAATCGTTTTTTTTAATGGATGTTATTATAAGTGAAGAGATTTTCAAGTATGGATTAGTGACATTTGTATTAAAATGTATTATGTTATTCACTATTTTTTTTTTTTTTGTATATCTAACGAAATGGAAAACTTTTGATAATATTATTATTTAAATGTTACTATTGAGATCATCTTGCCAAGTTACTATCGTATCAACCCTGCCATTAAAGCTAAGAATCATTATATAATCCCCGTGTCTCTCTGACTGTGAGCCGCTCGCTCTCCGCGCTGCTCAAAGGCACAGCAGCGTCTTTCTCCGGGAGGTTGTCGGTTATAGATCCCCGGCAGGGAAGCATTGATTTACCGTCAGCGATCAGCGAGAAGCTGTAGAAGCAGCAGCAGCATCCAGGGGTGAGGTGGTGGGAGGTGGTGTGGGGGGGCTCCTGGCATCAATGTGGATCTGGCCCATTAGGCTCGTGAGTGGCACACGGAGACCCCCTGAATATTGAAGCGGGGACACCCCTCTCTCTTTGGACGGATTCGCCGCGTCAGCATCCGACGCCACCATTAATCACTTGAGCCATTAACGCAGATCTGCATAAATCAATTTTTGAATAAAACTTTATTTAAAACACACCGTGGACACGGCGTCTTTTTTAACTCTCGCTCGGGCTTAAAGTTTAAAAATCGCCGTCACGTGTTGCCTCGAGACTTTTTTTCGACTCGGTTTGTTGTGAGAAGCCTGGACGTGGTTTTTTTTTGTACTTCTAGTCTCTCTCTAGCCCCTGCCCAAAAAAAAAAAAACCCGCGCCGCCCTCAGGAAGTCCCAAATAAGGACAGGAGTAATAGAAACCCACCGGAATAGGTCCTTATGTAGTCACGACCTTATATGGCACGGCGGAGTCGGGCTTTCCGGCAGCGGCGCTCTGCCTGCTGCACAGATGGGAGAATCCTAAAATCAAATCTGTTGCAAGAGTTATGTTTCTGTCTTGATCGCATTGATTCGAGGGGCCGAAGAAAAAAGCCTCGCAATTTACGGGTAAAAAAAAAAAAAGCTCGATATTAAGTCCCTTGCTCTCGCGCTCTTCCCCCCTCCTGGGCCGGCGTCATGTGTCCTCCACTGCAGCGCCCATATAAGGACTTCCTCCCGCTCCAAATATGGACATCTACGTCACGGCGAGAGAGGGTATAAGAGCCGCGGGAAACCTCTGCGCTCCGAAAGAGCCATGAGAGAGCAGATCAGCCAGTGTTAGAACATCACACCTCCAGTTACAAGTCCAACAAAAAAAAAAACATCTGTCCAAGAGGGTCAACACCCGATTGGAAATATCATTTATTATTCATACAACCAAAAAAAAATAGGGAATGAGCAGAGAGGACACGTTTTTTAGAGAAATAACAAAAGTGGATCTTAACTTTTTCTCGTTTTTTTGAGCGGCGACTGGAGGCGGCATCGCACCGGAGACTCTTATCCAACTTTTTTCGATAAAGTGCTTCTCGAAAAAAAACCTCTCTCTCGCGCCTGCACCCGTCCCCCGGTTCTACCTGCGAGACCCAGGAGGATGGCTGCAGCCAAGACCGAGATGATCCTCCCCACCCTGCAGATCTCCGAGCCGCTGAGCTTCCCTCACTCGCCCATGGATAACTACCCCAAGCTGGAGGAGGTGATGATGCTCAGCAACGCGGGGACCCCCTTCCTCACCGCCTCCGCGCCCGAAGGTGCCGGCTTCGGATCCGGCGAGGCTGGGGACCAGTACGACCACCTGGCTGGAGGTGAGAGCGAGTCCGTTACTTTTTTTGCACGTGTAGAGAAACAAGTAGAGAAAAGTTTCCAAGTTAAAGTGGATATGATAAATGAATACATGCAGAGGATTTGATCTATTATTTATATTTATTATATTTATTTATTGTGTTATGTAAACGAAGCTTTTGACTCACTGTCATGAATCAATCAATATTTTAAAGGCGATAAATTATATTCGAATATTATAAAATAAAAAATGTATTATTTAGACATTAATAATAGGAAATTGAACTATTTTTAATTCGATTTATCTTCCTAGTGATGAACACATTCAAAGGGAGAAAGGAGTTGAAGTCATTAATTGACTGATCGATTCTGAAATTCCACTTGACTTGCAGAGATTCCGAACGCTCCTCAGTCACGGTGCCTCTAGACACTCCTGCAGCTCAATTCAAATTGCGTTCCTAAAACCAGCTGAACTGCAGTTTCAGTAATCAATCGCCTCGGGCGTGATGGGCTTCAAGAATATGTGTGTGTGAGCACAGAATGACGGGCATCTCCTCGGTTAAAAAATGCATGCACAGAAGGTCTCGGTGGTTCAGCCGGGAAGAAGATAAACTGAGGACTTTTTGAATCATCAATGATCATTAAATCTCGGTGACAGTTTGACTAACGTTTTGTTTGTTCCTTCCGCAGACACGCTGCCTGATATCTCCTTCAACTGCGATAAGTCGGTGGCCGAGCAGACGTACGCCACGCAGCGGCTGCCGCCCATCTCCTACACCGGCCACTTCACCCTGGAGCCCGCCACCACCTGCAGCAACAGCCTGTGGGCGGAGCCTATCCTGGGCCTCTTCACGGGCCTGATGGGCAACATCCCCGCCAGCTCCGGCTCCTCCTCCGCCGCCGCCTCGCAGACCACCTCGTCCCCCTCGCTGTCCGTGTCGTCCTCCGGCACGTCCTCCTCGACCTCCTCCTCCTCCACGCAGAGCTCCAGCCTCGGCGCCTCCATCCACCACAGCGAGCCCAACCCCATCTACTCGGCGGCGCCGACGTACTCCGGCCCCAACTCCGACATCTTCCCCGCCCAGGGGCAGACGTTCCCGGGGTCGGCCGGCGGGGTCCAGTACTCGCCGCCCGCCTACCCCAACAGCAAGCCCTGCGGCGCCAGCTTCCCGGTCCCCATGATCCCCGACTACCTCTTCCCTCAGCAGCAGGGCGAGATCAGCCTCGTGCCCCAAGACCAGAAGCCCTTCCAGAGTCAGTCCAGCCAACCGTCCCTCACCCCTCTGTCCACTATCAAAGCCTTCGCCACCCAGACGGGCTCCCAGGACTTAAAAAGTGTTTACCAGTCGCAGCTGATCAAGCCGAGTCGCATGCGCAAGTACCCCACACGACCCAGTAAGACCCCCCCACACGAGAGGCCGTACGCCTGCCCGGTGGAGACCTGCGACCGCCGCTTCTCCCGCTCGGACGAGCTGACGCGCCACATACGCATCCACACGGGCCAGAAGCCCTTCCAGTGTCGCATCTGCATGCGCAACTTCAGCCGCAGCGACCACCTGACGACGCACATCCGCACCCACACGGGCGAGAAGCCCTTCGCCTGCGAGATCTGCGGCCGCAAGTTCGCCCGAAGCGACGAGCGCAAGCGGCACACCAAGATCCACCTGCGGCAGAAGGACAAGAAGGCGGAGAAGGCCACCACGGTGGCGGCCGCGCCGGTGCCGACGTCGGCGGCTTCGCCCGCCTCCAGCTACCCGTCCCCCATCACCTCGTACCCGTCGCCCGTGTCTTCCTACCCGTCCCCGGTCACTTCCTGCTACTCCTCGCCGGTGCACACGTCGTACCCGTCCCCGTCCGTCGCCACCACCTACCCGTCGGTGTCCATGTCCATGTCCAGCACGTTTCAGTCCCAGGTCGCCTCTTCCTTCCCGACGTCGGTGGCCTCCAACCTCTACAGCTCCCCCATCCCGACCCCTCTAAAAGACCTGCAGACCACCCTCTCCCCGAGGACAATCGAGATCTGCTGAAAGACAGAACTTTCCTTAAAGAATTCCTCGATGGGGTTTGAAAAGACTTTTTTCTGTTGTCCTTCGACCCTCAGAAGCACTTTCCTGTCCAGATGAATCCACACCTGAATCCAGACCCAAGTCGAGGACGGTCAGAGACAGTAGATGATGAAGTGTTGTTTTTTTTTCACACGCAGCCATTTGAGGACTGCATCGGCGTCTTGGCGCAGACGAGGAGAAAGAAGATGGCCAGCTGTGTCGAGGCAAACACAACCAGTGCAAAAGACATTGAATGATATACATAAGCTACCATATATGTATATTGTACACGTGCCATGTTTTTTTTTTATCATTTCCTTTTTGGTACCATTGATGTGAACTTTTAATTTGCATATTTGCATTGTATTATTTGAAGTGAGCAGGGCCATATTTTCTACATACTTTCTCTATTATGTAGTGATTGATGCTGTGATATGTTTTCAGAAAAAAAAACTTTAAAAAAAACTTTTAAAAAAAAGCACTTAGGTATTCAAGCATGAGTAAAAGGTGGTGTTAGTTTCTGTTTGTAAATATCATCCACTGGTACTTTCTCTCTCTTTCTCACATGTGACATATATGAGTTATATGGAAAAACAGAGAACGAAAAAAAAAACTAACAACAGCTCCTGTTTATGGTGCCTTTTGTGAAGCCTTGCTGGTGTTGTGACTCGGATGCGCGCGAGATGAATTCACAGCAGCTCGCCTTAAGAGTGGATTATTTTTGTTACAGAATGTAAGTGGGGGGGGGGGGAGACGAGAGGTTCGAGGGCACCGCTTCATTTCATTCGAATGTAAGCAAAAAAAAGACAGAAATTATAAAGTATATTTTTGTAAAAACAGAAGTGTAAATATCCACATCTTTAAGAGCCGGAATGTTGAAGTTACCTACTGAGTAGGCATGGGATTATTTTGTATGTTCTATACATGCAGTTCATTATTTTGTGGTTATTATTTTGTATTTGTGTTTGTTAATACAAGTGACTGTTCCTGGCTTCTAAACACATTGAATGCGCTTAACTGCCAACAGGATATTTGGTGTACAAGATATCCTCCCAAGAAATGAACTATAAATAAAAATACAAATATATATGTACATCTGTTTTCATATTTTATCCACACACACACACCCGCACACACACATTTAAATCACTGGATGCCCACATTTTAATTAAAATTATCTTGAAAGTGTTCTTTAAGTGAACCCTGCGTCGACGATAACGCGGGCAGACGAGGAATTCTTATCGAGATACACGCTCTTGAAGATATTAAAATGATCTCCATTCGTTTTAGATCTGGCGATACTGTCTTAGCTCCGAGGAGCTTCTATAAATATAGCTTTTTTTCCTCTTCGCGCGCTAATAGAAAGAGTCCGACGAGGAACACGTGAAAACACCGAAAACCCCCCCCACACACACACACACGTCTGTGATTATCGGCCCTAATGATGAGTTTGATTTTCATGTATGTTGACAGGGCGTTTGATTCTACTTGCTAATAGTTGAGTTGTTAAATCTCAAGTCCTTGTTCCCTCTCCGAGCAGGAGAGCAAACACCGAAAATACTCTCAACAGCGAACGCAGCGAAAATAGAAGGCAGGGAAAGAAGCGAGAGTGATGGAGGGAAGAGGGGAAATAATACGATAATTGGTCTCCTGATCCCAAATTGACTTTCTAAATTAGGTCTAATGAGTTTTATGTGTTGGCGCATGCATGTTTGTTTGTGAGTTGCCACACAGCAGGCAGACATTGTGTACTCGGAGAAATCTTCCCATAGTGTGTGTGAGTGTGCGAGTGTGTGAGTGTGCGGCAGCTGCTTCGACTTCAGAGAGACGAATATACTCGTTTTCTGTCAAAACCTGGATAAATAACTCGACTGCAAGTGTTGTTTTCCATTAATTCACTGATTTATTCTACTGCTATCGGGGTTCAGAGGGGACTTGAGCCTGTCCCAGCTACTCAGGGTGAGGGGCCAGTGTTGTTTTCGAAATAAGCAAAAACATGTTTTAAAAGAGAAAGGGCATCTCTGGTTTGAATTCAGAGACAAATATACTCATTTTCAATCAAAACCTGGATAAATAACTTAACAAGTGTTGTTTTTAATTCATTCATATATGTATTCTACTGCTATCGGGGTTCAGAGGGGAGTTGAGTTGTCCCAGCTACTCTGGGTGAGAGGCAGTGTAGGTTTTGAATCTCTTTTTGTCTTCAGAGCGACAGATACATTTTCGATCACGACCTGGATGAATAACTTGACTATCAGTCTTTCGTTCCTATTCATTCATTCATTTATTCTACCTCTAACGGGGTGCTAGAACATGTCCCAGCTACTCAGGGCGAGCGGCAGTGTTGTTGTTTTTTTTAGCAAGTATTATGAATGAAAAAGACGATCTCTTGTTTGACTTCACAACAAGTGTTTTTTCTTTAGTTATTCATTGATGCCTTTTTCTTCCATCTGGGTCAGGGGGTACCGGAGTCTGTCCCAGCTACTCGGGGCAAAGGGGCAGTGTGGTTTCTGAATGAGCAACAAAAATGTTTTAAGGGATGTAAGAGGATAAAAAAAAAATACAATTTTCTATTATAATTCTGGACTTCTTGACTATAAGTTTTCTTTTTCAGTCATTTATTCATTCATTCTACTGCCATTGGGGTCTTGGAGTCTGTCCCAGCTACTCCGGGCAAGGGGCAGTCGAGCAAAAATATGTTTTAAAGGATGAAAGAGGATCTCTGGTTGTAAATCAGGGCGACAAAAATACCATTTTAAACATAAATTACTGGACTATAGTGTTGTTTTCCATGCATACATTCATTCATTCTACTGCTTTTAGTGTCTCGGAGGCTGTCCCAGCTACTCCGGGGCGAGGGGCAGTGTGGTTTCTAAATGATGAGCCAAAACATGTCTTAAAACCTAAAGAGAAAGAGGAGTTTGGGAGTTTTTTGTGATTCGTTTTAATTTCAATCATCAGGGCGATTTACTACGAATTGCTGCAACAATTCATTACCTTTATTGAATCGACTCCATCTGTGCTCCGGGGTTTGGTGTGTTTGTCGAGTGAGCAACGTCTTCAGACACATCTTATAGTCTGTTGTTACTCGTTCGCACCTTTACCTTTACGTTCGATAAGCGACCCCCGAGAGTCGCCCCCTGGAGCCGATGGCCGGGGCCTCGGAGCGTAAGGAAACGGCGTCACACACGATAGTCTTCTGCCGTCATCCCCGGCTCTCGCTCTCATATCAAACGCTCCGACGGAGAGAGAGGGGCCTGTTGTGTTTAGGGACCCGGAGCGTGATGGGGAACGGGGCGTCACTCTGTTGTAACCCACAGTGGAGCCACCTCACGCCCCCCCGACGGGCTCCCCACTTCAAGAGTAACGCCTTTGTTCAAAAATGTATTTGTTCTCGTATTCTTTTTGGGGACTGTGTAAAACCAGAAAAAAAAAAGAATCATTCTCCCTCGGCTATCCCACCATATATACCACTGACACTTCTCTCTCTCTCTCCCTCGCTACTTTTTTTTTTTTTCTACGAGAGATGCTAATGATCCCCCCCCCTCTGTATTCTGATGCAAGGTCTGTCTACACTTTTTCTCTTTCATCCACATACAAATGTGCTCTTATTGCCTCTTCGCCCTCGGGCCTTTTAAGATGCCTTTTTGAAATATGCCGTTTGATAAGCACGTCATCGGCCAAGTCCCCGCAGTGATTAGAGCTTCCTTTTATCCCCGGCAAGTTGGATGGCGAGCATCCATCCCTTATCCTCGGCCCTCTGACGTCCCACCCCTCTCTCTCTCTCTCTCCTCCCCCCTTAGGGTGGAGTCGGACCGGCCTTTAGGGGAAGGGAGGAGATTCTACCGAAAGGTAAGTCACATGCTCCGATGATTCCCTTCGCCCTCCCGGGTGTCGTCGCCCGCCTGGGAACCGTCAGGTGCGTCGTTTCCACCGTCTTTTTTTTTTTTCGGCGCTCGACACCTGTTGAGTCTTTTGGGATGAGTCTGCTTTTAATTAGAGCTCCCTGATCTTCACGTCGGTACGCTCCGTGTTCGGAAAATGCTCACGGCTTTTTTTTTTTTTTTTTACAGATTCAAGAGAAAGTTCACCAGAAATTCACTCGTTTTTTCTAGTCGCCCCTCGTGTCGACGACTAAGGGTCGGGATGATTTCTTAGAGTGATCTGTTTTGTTTTTTTTAGAGTTATAGACACAAGTGTTTGTTCATTTTAATGTAGCGACTACAGCAGGTTTATCTTCGTCCAAAAATACACTTAAAAACATCCAAATACCTCAATACTCCTAGTCTATCACATCCCTCTTGTATTGAACAAGTATTCGATCAGAGGAATTATTCCAAAAAAAACTATAAAAAGTCTGTACACTAAGCTTGTTTTTAGCGGATGCTGCTAAGCTAGCTGCTAGGCCAACAGCCCACACAGACAGGAAGTACTCCAGGGAAACATCGCTAGCAATTCCCACATAAACAGTAGACCTTTGCAATATTAAGCTGGACAACTTCCTGTCTAGCCTAGCAGCTAGCTTAGCAGCATCCGCTAAAAAATGAGTGTTTTCATTTTCATTTTAATGTAGTGATTGGAGCTCAGTTGTCTGTATTTATCTTCATTCAAAAAGACACTTAAAAACATCCAAATACCTCCGTACTACTCTTCTGTAACGTCAATCTTGTATTGAAGCCTCGACATTAGTAATGGTTACTAAAAAATCTTAACAAGTCTATATTTTAAGGTTGTTTCTAAGCGAATGCTGCTAAGCTAGCTGCTAGGCCAACAGCCCACACAGACAGGAAGTACTCCGGGTAGATATCGAGAACATTTACCATATAGACAGTAGACTGGAAGCCCTCGCGATATTAAGCTGGACAACTTCCTGTCAAAGCAGCCTAGCAGCTAGCTAAGCAGCATCCGCTAAAAAATAAGTGTTATAGAAAAAAAAAAAAGTTTTAATGTAGTGACTGGAGCTCAGTGGTCTTTATTTATCTTCATCCAAAAAGACACTTAAAAACATCCAAATACCTTCATACTGCTCGTCTGTAACGTCAATCTTGTATTGAAGCCTCGACATTAGTAATTGTTGCTAAAAAACTTAAAGAAGTTTATAATTTAAGGTTGTTTTTTAGTGAATGCTGCTAAGCTAGCTGCTAGGGTACCTGCTAGCTTAGCAGCATACGCTTAAAAACAAGCTAGTTGAGTTTTTCCGGAACATTTCCTCTTGTCAAGGCTTCTATACAAGATTGACGTTACAGACGAGCAGTATTGAGGTATTTAGATGTGTTTTGGGACGAAGATGAAGACAACTGAGCTCCAGTTGCTACATTAAAAAATGAACAAACATTTTTTGTCTATAACTGTAAAAAGGAACAGATTTCACTGAAAATAATCCCAACACTTAGTCGACATGAGGGTGAGTAGAAAACGAATTTGAATATTTGAACTATACCTTTAAGATCGAGACAACAGACGGTCAAAATGTATTTTTCCGTCTGCAATTACTTGTAGCGTGTAAACGAAATTCTCGACTTTTCCCGGGCATGTAAACCGACAATAGCATCATCTCAAAATGATTCTTTCTTTCTGCCTCTGACATGAAGCAAGTGTTTGCCGCGTTCAGAAACACAAGAGATGTGGAAAAAAAAAGCCGCGACAACTGACGGGAATCTTTGAAATTATTTGCGGCACACAAAGGAGATTTTTCTTTTTTTTTTTCTTTCTTTTTCGACGTATCATCGCCAAAATAATCCACAGGTGTCCTGGCAACTTTAGCTCGACTTAATAAGCCATACTTGTTTGAAGTACACGGCTTTGAACAGGCAACAAAACATCGCATGCTTAAGTACCTCCAAATATGACACCCCTTCAACTCGGCATCAAGTGCACTACAGCGTTCTAAAAAGGCACCTGTGTGGCTCCCAGATTCAAACAGGCCCTTATAAGTCTTTATGTGTCAAGGCTAGTAAGTGGGCTCGAGTTGTTTTCATTTGTGACGCCGGATCTTCTTCCTTCGGTCTCCAAACTCGCAGAGTAAAGTAAATAAAAAAAAAACATTTTTGCAGGTTTGTGGTTAACACCTGCCGCGGAATAAGGAGGTCACGGATCCAGGTTTCACTTCGAGGCGTCGGTTAAAAGAAGCGAAGGTTACGTCGCATTAGCGGCACTTTTTTTTTTATACTTTTTTTTTCGCTTTTGCTTTTTCTGTTACTTATTGGGTGTATCAAACATTTCACACCATTATTGATAATTTCTTCACCTCCTCATCCTGTCTTTTCTTTTAACTTCTTCTTTTTCATCCCTTCTTTTTCTCTCCTTCAATACCTACTTTTGCTATTCCTACTCCAGCTTGCATTTGTGGTTGTTATTCATTTCTATTCTGATTATATTGATTTATTTACTAATTTATTAATTAATAAAAATGTTCTTAATCCTCAGTTTTTATTTATATTTATTGTAAATTACATTTTAGTCAGTACTGTGTGTATATAGATTTTTTGCTGCCAGCATAAAACTCAATTTAATTTGTAAAAAATACGACTTTAACAATAAAAAAGGTAATATTATCTTCTATAATCTCCTTCTCTTCCCTCTCTTTTTCCTTCTCCACGACATCAGGATCGTCCAAACATGGAGTAGATTCACCTGCAGAAGTAACACAGGCTTGGCAGTAAAATAACCCCCGAATAATATTACTTAAAAAAACGAAAACGAACCAAAAAACAACTCAAAATGATGTATGGTATGTGTTAAAACTCTGCTGAATACCACCAGCTGGGTTGATGAGTTCACTGAGAGGGGGTGAGACAGGAAAGGTTGGATTTTTACTTAAAGGAGTCGTTTCGATCATAAAGGGAGATGGATATTGATATTTTACATTTTCAAAGTGTCACTATATACTTAAAATAACTTTAGTTTGAGGTCACCAGTGGGTTCAACAAAAAAACAACTTAAAATGAG
This sequence comes from Callionymus lyra, assembly GCF_982586985.1. Lineage (NCBI taxonomy): Eukaryota > Metazoa > Chordata > Actinopteri > Syngnathiformes > Callionymidae > Callionymus > Callionymus lyra. The sequence continues at coordinate 17,069,689 of NC_141826.1, forward strand.
CTACTGGTAGAAAAAAATGAATGAATACTTCATCTCAAGTCGATTATTGACGTCATTTTTACACTTTTTATCATATTTAAAGGGGATTTTTCGTTTAAACCTGTATTACACGTTTAAAAAATGAAGCTTTAAGTAAATCCATATATTTAACTTTGGTAGTGAACAAGTAGTAGTGAATCCAAAAGGGATTTGGAATTGTGTAACCAGATGTTTGTTTGTTTTTTTTAAAAAACAACTTTTTGTTCCTTTTATTCATCAGCACATAATTCTGGAAAAATGTTTTTCCGACGTCAGCGCTGATCATAACTTAATCTGCGCCCGGGAATAATCTCTTATTAGGTAATACCTGTGGATGCGATCACGCAGCCCAGCAGAACACGCTTCGTCGTCGCGACAAAGCCGCAAACACAACAACATCTCCGGCATTAGGAGTAGATCAGGACAAAGAGAGCGACGTCCCTTTGTCGTCGGAGGAGTTTTTGACTTTCGCTGACAATAGCGTTGAGCGCGGCGGCTGCTGTTCTTTGACAAGCGGCGCTTGTTATCCGCCTACTGCTGCTGCTGGCAACCACTTCCCCGGCGCGCCATGAAAGAACGGCCATTGCAACGGGAGCCAGAGTCTCCTGGTGCTGCAGGATCAGAGGCTCCACATGAGAGCAACTGTTTTATGACTCCGGCGCTGTGGGGAAAGTCTTAATGTCCGCCTTGGATGTGGAAATGAAGTCGTCTACGTCTTCTTCTTCTCCCAGACTCAGTGCTCTCCGCCTATTCTATCCTGCCTTCACTCTCCTCTTCGCCGCCTTTGATCTCTGAATGGTCGACCCTAAATACATGAATTCATCTGTAATAATTTTCTTCTTCTTCACTTTTATTTCTGACTTATATTATTAGCTGTATGTTCATAATCATTTTGAATATTAAATTCAATAATTTCTGAAATAATTTTTTATTGAAAAGTAGATTCGTTTTTTTTAAATAATTGGTTTGTTTGATATTCTAGTTCCAATAGTGCAAAGTTAAACCTTCTAAATATATATCTTTTTTAATTTGTAGCCTTTTAAAATTCAATATATGGAGTAGCTCTTTTTGGTGTTATATTATACAATAAAATAAATTTACTATATTCGAAAATGTGTTTTTGATCATAGTTATTGGACTGAAAATATAAAACTCAATGTGAATATTGTTCAAATTAATATTAAAATAATTCCAAATTTCCAGATAAACTTGGTTCCTCTTGTAGTTTGATTAAAAAAAAGAAAGAAAACTTTTAACTGCTGTAAAAACACTACAACTGATCGAGGGCAGCTGTACGCTTAGTCAAACACTAAACAAATCCCAAATGCTGACTTTTATAAATATTTTTTCTTACTTAAAAAATGTTGGGATACAATTTATATGATTCTTCTTGGACAAAAGTACATTACGTTATTATGGAGAAGTTAAAAAAAAGTAAAGACGTCCAATAACAAATTTATCTTTATCATGTTTACTGACTCGCTGAATATTAATTTATTTTATTTCTCGTTTTATTCTTCTATAACTGCCCTACCTTTACAAAAAAAAGGTTATGCTCTTATTCTAAATTTCCCTCAAATTAATATTGATGATAAATGAAATAAAACTGATAAAACGATTTAATTTGTTTTGTAGGACAAAAGTATATTTTTAATGATCCCTTGAAAAGGTAAAATAGAAAAAAAAGAAGGAAATAAGGAGTTAATCAAGGTTGGACAAATACGCTTCCTCAGGGGCCACATTTTATACTGTGACTGTTATAAAACCAAAAAGTAAATAAATAATAGAAAAGTATTAAATAAACTTTATTGTTAATTTGATTTCAACATGTATTTTATTGAAGGATTCTTAAAAAAAACCCAAAAACTTTTGTATATTTTAAAATAAAAAAGAAAGTATATGAAACACATTATACCGTAAAATAAGTTTCGTAATACTTTATTTAATATGAATTCCATTTTAAAATGTGACAGAAAAGCTCTTTTATTTCTGAAAATTAAAAACATGTAACCTTAATAAAAGTAACATGTAGAGCTGTACTAGTAATAAAACTGCATTTGTATTATAAAAACATTTAAAAAACTGATTTATAGTACTTTTTTTTTTACCGCACTTCATCACCAACGTCAGATTCTGCTGTAAATACAGTGTTTACGTCACGGGCGCTAATGTGCGACGAGGTGTTCTCGCCCTCCGGGGGGTCGACGCCTTGATCACCGGTGGGAGTGGGAGAAGAAGTGAGAATTTGGGGGGCGAGGAGGAGGAAGACGAGCGAACGTATATCATCATCTGGCCAGGTTTTTCCTGCTCCCGCCCCCTCACTACAGCTGTCCTCCACACGCCTGATGAAAGCTGCTGCTATATTTGTCCCACAGTGATGAGGTGGAACTAATGGACGCTTACACACCAGCGTGGCCCCCCCTACCTCCCCCCAAAGCTTAGATGGAGGGTGGGAACAAGGGGGGATACCTGCTGAGGACCCCCGTTGTCCACCAGCGTGTCGGCGAGTTGGTCTTTTTTAGATTCTTCTGGAGTTTAGTGCGATCATTTCCAGGTGATTTTTTCTCTCTCGGCTGTCGCCGCTCACAGTGTTCCGGGGCCACATCTCTGTCACATCCGCACTCTTAGCTCCTCATTTAGGGCCCGTGTGACTGCATGCAGCAACGTGTCAGCATCTGTCAGCTGTGTGTGTGTGTGTGTGTGTGTGTGTATGTTGGCTCTTCCTAATGTGCAGCAGTTGACAGGTTATTACCGCCGGCGTGAGCCCAGTCGTGAGCCTTGACCGCCGCCATAACCTCGACATTTAACACAAAAAAAAAACAGAATCTGAGAAGAAGAGCTGTCTGGGGGGAAAAACCAGGCTCGCTCTCTATTACCGAACATGTCCGGCCTCCATTAGCCGACATCAGATCGTGAACTCCATGGGATTGTTGCTTCGGTTAAATCCACTCTCGGTGTCTCACCGGGACCCCTTCCTCGCTCCCCCTTAGACCCCCATCTAACATGTAATGGTGCGACAATCTGTGGCTAGTATTTGGGAAACATCCCTGCAGTCAAGTGTGTGTGTCGTCCTAATAGAGTCGTGAGTAATGACCCCGTCTTGTTCGGTGGTTCCATCCAGACCAGCGGCTACAAATGCGGCAGCTCTAAACGTGCGAAACGACTCCAAATATTAGCACATTTGTCGTGCTGTACACACACACACACACACAGACACACACACGACGGCAGTCATTTTTCTCATTTGTTTATTTATGATGGCTTGAGTCTGCGCTTCATCCTCTTCCCGCGTCTGCAGCTTTTCCGTCTTTGTTACAAGCGTGTGTGTCCAGGGTTTGCTGGTGTGTGTGTGAGAGAAACACGTGAAAAGATCCAGTCATATGACTTTTTTTTTATTTTTATCAGATTATTGTTGCTTTAATCTCTGACCCACATGTTATAAAGTCTTCCTCTCCAAGATGCAGTAAGTCTCTCATCATGAACATGTTTTCAACTTGTTACTGAAAGTTGCTCTGAAATCTGGGCGAACGAGAGGTTACGAGAGCGGAGTCCGTTATGACGTAATAATGGCTTCACTCCTCCTCCAGCCAGCTGTAATCACGCCCCGCTTTGTTTATACAACAAATCCCTTTGGAGGTGGAGACTTCCAGGGTCGATGACGCGCAGTGACAAGGTTATGGTGAATGAGATTTCATCTCCAGTAAACAAAGTTTCTTCAGTGGGCGGGGCTTAAGATCATTTTCTAATGTAGATATTTCAACGCAAAGAGAGTTTTGTACAAACAGACACTGATGATACAATAGAGTCCAACATCTATTTAAGAAACACTTAAATCAACACATTAGTTGAACTTTAACTTGAAAGAGTTGCATCCGTTTGACAAAACACTGACACACACTAAAAACTATATACATTTTTATACAAATACTGAGTGATCAAAATGTCTGCCCTCAAGAAAAATAAAATAAATTGTATAAGTTTTTATCAGTTTGTTGTATCTCTTCATACGACTCAGTGCCTGTAAAATAACTCTCAAAAGTGTGGGTTTAGACTTTCTTTAATATATTCATTTACCTTTGAAAGTCACTGAACAATGACCAGCTAAACTAAAAGATACATTCAATTGTGTCTGTTTTTTTTTTAAACACTAACATTTCCATAATAATGATTGAACAGATAAGAAATGATTTTTAATAACATTTTCTCCATTTATATATTTTTCATATTGAATTAATATTTATTTCTTTATACTAATTGTCAACTCTTTCTTTTTGAAAAACACACAAAAAAAGTTCTGTCAGATTAATTATTAATTTTCCATGATTCTTATTGTTGTTATTATCTTTTCCATACCTCATGATGCAAAATTAAAGAGGAATCCAACATTTTACTATGACTGTCTAGCTAATGGCTACATTAATAAAACGTCTTGTATAATGGCGAGGAACTCACAACTAATACATTTAAAAAAATTAAAAATTAAAAAGGGTTTGAAATTAGAAACATAAGACTAAAGTTTGTGTTTAAATATGGAATATAATGAGACGTAGAAAAGAAAGAACGATAAACTACAGGTAAAACAAATAGAAAGTGTTAAAACATTGCAGTTTGGGTGAAATTTCTAATAACATTTTATTATTTTAGTCAAAACAAAAGTGTGATTGTCATTGAAAGCATCTGGAGGATTTAATAAAAAACAACTATTTTTTAAATTCTTTTTTAAAGCGAAATAAATCTAAAATGTTGTGCTTTAATTATACCTACACCATTGATACATCCATATATCGCAATGTTTTTCCACAATATTTTTTTTTTACTATTTGCATGCAACTAGTCACAGCGTTTGTTCATTTTAGTGTTGCAATTAAACCTCCAGCCGCTAGATGGCAGCAGTTATTATGTCCTCCACAGCTGATGGATGAATGAGATCCTGGCAATGACTGAGGACGAGAGGATACACTTTCTTTTTGGCTTTTTAGAAATATATATATTTTTTAATAATTTTATGGTTTATATTTCAATAAAGTGTGTATACATGTTGAAAAATAATAATTTTTATCTTCATTAAAAATGCATTTATTCATGATGTTTATTCATTTTTGTGTAGCAATTAAACTTCAGTCGTTACGTTCCCTGAAGCTCAAATAGTAATAAAAACCTGCGATATCCAAATGATGTCTGAGGACGAGAGGATACAGTCGACTCCAGCATATTTTAAAGCTGATGTTTGGACATATTTTGGTTTCAAAACAAATGAAAGCAGTTACGACGAAGAGTCATGTGGTCTGTAAATTCTGCAACACCAGAGTCAAGTACTCGACAATACTACACATATATACTTATCACGATGTATCGTATTAATCTCCATGTATAGTGATATGTATTGTATCGGCAGATTCTCGACAATACTTGATGATAAAGAGTCGTGACCTCAGATAAGCTTAAAAACAAAAACAAAAAAAGGATGAATAAAATCTTCCATTTCACGAATAAATAATTCAGTTTAAATAATCTCATTTGGCACAATTGAATTTGGACGCAGTTCCCAGGGATAAAAGTATTTCTCACTCACTTAAAAAAAAAGGTTCTTTCCTCTGACATGAGCTTAATTCACGTCGTAAAAAAAAAACAACAAAAAAAAAGACATCACTTCTGGGTCTCACTGCATGGATTCATTGTGTCAGAGAAGAAGAGGACAGTGTGTGCTGGAGAGAGGGATAGAATATATTTCCATGAAAGCATGATTTTTTTTCTTATCCTCTGATTTTTGCATCCAGAGAAAGTGCTGCAGTCACTGTGAGAAACTCTGACCCGGTTCATAAAAAAAAAACCAGTGACATTCCGTACAGTAGTTACATAAACACTGTGTCTCAACGCGGCGGTTCAGGAGTCCAAAAGTTGCTCCGCCGGGTCCAGCACAGCTGCTCGGACCCAGGGAGCTGAAACCAGAGAAGCCCGGGCCCCGGGCCCAGCCCCGGCCCCGGCGTCCCTCCGAACACCCCTCGCTTGCCTTCCCCAACTTTCATGTGATCCTTTCTCCAGAAACCATAGAGGAAATGTCAGTCTTCCAGTCTCGCCCGGAGACCTCCCCGCTACAGCCCATACAAGGAGCTTCCTGCCCTGACAGCGCTCTTCCTGCGGGCTATGTAAGGACTTTCCTGCCCTGGCTTCCTCTCTTCTTCTGCTCTCTCTCTCTTTTTTCTCTCCCTCGCTCTCTCTCACCCACACGTTTGGCCGACTGCCCTTCGGCAAACTGCCTTCGCCACGACCGTTTTCTCAGCTTCAAGGTGTGTGTGAGCCTGTGTGTGCTTGCTCGCCGCTCAAGAATACAGGCTGTTGCATCATCGCGGGTCACACATGAACGCTCGCCGAGAGCCAACTTTCCGTTCGCCTCCTTTCACACGTCTGTCTCGTTTTAAAGGTTTTTTTTAAAAAAAATTTTAAGTCATGAGTTTTTAACCCTCGAAGACTCCGGTTAAGAAGCTTCACTTCCTGTTTACCTTACGCTCAGGGAAGTTTTAACCCTTCGAATGAATCAGAATTAAAACATCAAACTTTTTTTTATTAATAAAATGAATGAATCTAAAGCAGACCCAGGGGCCACGTGCCGCCCCTTTGGTTGTATATATCTGGCCCTCATGAGGTCAAAGGTCATGTAGAAACTACATTTTTCATTTATATTAATTTATAATATGCTTTAGTAGTCTCTGTATGTAACAAACTTTGTATTTTTACTTTTTTTAAAGCAAGTTTCTTTTTTAGTTAAGTTCCTAAAAAAAAAACTTTTTTATTTATATTTATTTATATTATTATGTAGTAGTCTCTATATGTAACTAAATTTGTGTTTTTGCTTTTTTAAAGTACGTTTTTTTATAGTAAAGTTCCTATTAAAACCATTTTTTATTTATATTTATTTATATTATTCTTTAGTAGTCTCTATATTTAACTAACTTTGTATTTTTGCTTTTTTAAAGTAAGTTTTTTTTTTTAAGTACCTATTAAACCCATGTTTTATTTATATTTATTTATATTATTCTTTAGTAGTCTCTATATGTAACTAACTTTGTATTTTTGCTTTTTTAAAGTAAGTTATTTTTTTAGTAAAGTTCCTATTAAAAACATTTTTTATTTATATTTATTTATATTATTGTTTACTAGTCTCTATATGTAACTAACTTTGTATTTTTGCTTTTTTAAAGTAAGTTTTCTTTTTTTTAAAGTACCTATTAAACCCATGTTTTATTTATATTTATTTATATTATTCTTTAGTAGTCTCTATATTTAACTAACTTTGTATTTTTGCTTTTTTAAAGTAATTTTTTTTTTTTTAAGTACCTATTAAACCCATTTTTATTTATATTTATTTATATTATTCTTTAGTAGTCTCTATATGTAACTAAATTTGTATTTTTGCTTTTTTAAAGTAAGTTATTTTTTTAGTAAAGTTACTATTAAAAACATTTTTTATTTATATTTATTTATATTATTCTTTAGTAGTCTCCTTATGTAACTAACTTTGTGTTTTTGCTTTTTTAAAGTAAGTTTTTTAGTAAAGTTCCTATTAAAACCATTTTTTTTATTTTATTATATTTTTTGTTCCACAGAATAAACATAAAAACTTTCCTCAGTTGCAACGTTGAAGATTAAAAAATCTGTTAATATATCAGAGTCATCGAATAAAGATAAATGTTGAATATTTATCTTAAATAATTTTTAATAATAAAAACGAGTTTTTTTTAAATTATATATATATATATATATTTATATATATATATATTTCTTTTTTAATTAATTATTTCTTTATTTTTAAGTTTATAGTTTTATTTTCTCATTCCAACAATTCAAATCCATTACAATTTTATATTTTTAAATTTGTAGTCTTTTAAATTCAATTTAAAAATATGTTTATATTGAATTGAATACATTAAGAAAATGTCTCCCTTTCAATATACAAATGATTTAATTATATTATTTATTAAAAACTAATTCAACATATCTATTTGTATTATATATTACACATCTCTAATTATGACTATACTTTGGTTTAGGATATTTTATCATTAGCTTTTGCATTTTTTAAAAATATAAATGCCTCTTTAAAAATATTTACGTTGATACAAAGATATTTTGATAATAAATGTTTTTATATAAGATTTTAATGGTATATAAAACACAATAAAATATACTTTTTTCTCACTTTATTTGATACTTTCTGTTCCTTTATGTTGGCTTGATGTCTCCTCACAATATATACAGTGTATATACATAAGTATATATATATATATATATATATATATATATATATATATATATATATATAAGTAGCATAAAAGTATAAAATAAATCAGTATAAAGTAGTATAAAATATATATAAACAAAAAGTATCAAATAAATCAATAAAAAAATATATTTTATTGTGTTTTATATACCATTAAAATCTTAATGGTATATATATAACAAATATATATAAGTATAAAATGAAAGTTTCTGTATCAACTACATCTGCACTGATATGCTTAAAATGAAGTCAAGATTTAAGGTGATATTTAACCAGTGTCTGACCACCCGCTGAGCTGCTGTAAAGTCTTTCCCTCGAGCTTCTAATTTGAACGTATCCTCCCGATGGTTGCAGCTCATAAAGCTTTGAAACCTTTTTTTTTTTCTTCTCTCCCTTCTGACATTTTCCGAACCAATTATGACGCCCAGGTGGTCATATTATTGGTGACTGGCCTTTTCCCTCCTTCGCTTTTTAACATAATCAACACCTCTGCTCCTGCTAGCTGAGCTAGTACCTTCAAAATAAAAGCATACATGTGTCGATTTGGTAGTTATGAGTAGTTACCCATGTAGTTTTGACGAATTTCTGTGTATTTCAAAGGTCATATTTCTTACGCACACACACACATATCTACACACACATATATATTTAACAAAAATTGTTTTCCCCTAAAGTTTTAACTGTATTTAAATATATTAAAAACTTTGTTTCCCTCAATACTTTTAATTACTATGTATTTTTACTTGTACTTGTATTACAACCGATTGTTCGTCTATGTGTTCAAATATTTTAAAGAAACTTTATATAAACAACAATATATAAAATAGTCTCTTTTGAAATCATTCCAGTTAAATTTTTTGAGTTATTTTATTTTTTTTAAATTTTTATTTATTTTTCTCTTTAAATGATGTGCTCAACTTGCCTCAAAATAAATAAATAAATAAAACTATTTTCCATAATAGAAACATGGTCAGATTAACTGAGAGTATTTAAACCAAAAAAAAGTGAACAAAACTAAATCACACTTGTTGATATCCTCTTTCATATATCTTTCTTTTTTGTTTACTTTTTGTTTAAGGGTTTTTTGATCATCTTTATGGAAAATGTTTTACTGAAATTTTCACATATACGTAAAATCTCCACTTGCCCCGGGGCCTCCACCCATTTGTCCATCGATACAACAGCTAAAATACTTTTAAGATAAATGAAGGAACCATGTCTACAATTCTACAGAGACCCTATGTCGGAGTAAATAAAATAACCTACACAAAAATGATAATCAAACCTCCTAAAATGAAAAATCTGATTCATAATTCCTGATACAGAAAGTTTGTTAAATAAACATTTTGCTCGTGACTTACATTGTAAAGATATTTTTTGACACTCCTGGTCTAAGCGATAGATCTGCTTTGAGTCTCTCATAGATGACTTAGCTTCTCTCATCTTGAAGAAAGAATCCAGAAAAGTTGACTTTATACATATTTTAACACGTCTGAAGTTTATTTTCTAATCTATAACTTCTATTTTCAACCTGTCAATCTTAACCACCCCAGAGAAGCATGTTTTCCTTCCACATCAGAGACCGAGTCCCTGGTCGGCCCGGAGACCACGAGTAACACGGGGGTGTTTGGATAGAAAAAAAATAAAAGTACATCGTTGAAGATATACCTACACAAAACATCGAGCCCGTGTCTGTAGCGCCTGTGATTTATTCTGGTACTTTGAGTCATCCAGACGCAGAAAACCCTCAAATAAAACATTTTTTTATCGTAATGGCGGCGACAGACGCGGACGAATCTAATGTTCATTTGACCGGCGACGACAAAGAGACTCCGACACCAAACAGTATTTATCCTGCAGCTGTAGTTAGAGTGTTTCATCTCTGTTGTATTGAGATGTGGGAGTGATGGGGGGGGAGAGCGAGGGTGAGGAGGGTGAGGAGGGGGGGGAGGCCTCGCTGCATCTCTCCGACAAAGCGAGGCGGCGTGTAACTGTAACATTATCTGATCGCCGGCAAACAAGGCAGAGTCTCGGCCGGACCCGGCAGGTCAGAACATCACACCGGGTCTTTTGTGCCGAGAAACTTTTTTTTTTTGTGTTTTTTTTCATCAAGTTTTGAATTGAAAGCATCTGCTCGTCCGATTGTCTCGTCGGCTGTGAGTGGTTGTCAACGCCTGCCACGTCCAGATTCATGCGCTGTTGAATTAACTGTCGTGTCTAATAAGACGCCAGGAAACCAGAGCCGGACGTGAACGACTTCACTCGGTTGTTTGTGTTTCGTCGTATGAGCGCGTTCACGACATCCGTGTCATTTATGTTTTCAACATGTTTGAATCTCTATATGACTAGTGTTGGTCTGATGAAGCTTCGTGAAACAGTGTCGTTATCTTTAGAGTCCACTAGATGGCGGTCTCTGCACTATTTTTCCTTTGTTTTTTAACAACTGTTCTAATGAAACATCATTTTTAAACTGGTGGCGCCACCTACTGACCTCTGAACAACATGACACTGCTTCATGTAGCTTCAACAGCACATCACTAGTATAAAAGCACAAAGAAAGTGCATACCTCTGCCAAGGAGGTTATTTAAATAACTTAATTTACTCTTTGTTTCAAGAGGAAATAAATGAATGACCTTTTATGATTCAAGGTTTGTGTTGCTACGACACAAATTGATAAAAACAGGATGGCGTTTTCCTCGTTAATATCTATATTTTATACCAAATACAAAAACTTTTTCACCTTATATTCTGTCTCCATCTTTCCAAAGACAAAAATACTTAATAAATAATAAATAGTTTTATTGATATTTTTCATGACATTATGCACTCATTCATTTGATTTTTTCGTCTCTGTAATTTGTCATTCGTCCAAATAATAATCATTAATTAACCTGTTAAATATAAAAAAAATTCTATAAATTAACTTATTTAAGGATTGTGTTGCCTCACGGCAAATAAAAAGATCAGCACGTTGGCCACTAGTGGGCGTTTGCAACATGTTTAATGTTTTGTAAAGTTAGTAAAGAAAGTTTCTGTAATGTTTAAACTGTTAATATTACTTTCAAATATGTGTGTGTCATTGTATTGCCAGCAATCAATATTTGTACCATTTAAAAAATCAATATCAATATTTTAACAAGTAGTATTTATTTATATTGAGTTTTCACTCAATATTATTCTTAGTAATGCCTTTTTCAGTCACTGATATTTGTTTTCTTTTAATTCCTCAGAAAAATGTATTTAAAGGAAAAATCTCATCTTAAATATAATATTATAATAATAAAAGAAAAGACATTAAATCAATAAGTGAACATCGATGATTCAAGGATTGTGTTGGTTCAAAGTAAATAATTCCCCCAAAAACATTTTTGTCTAGAAAGTTTTTTTTTAGGTAATTTGTTCAACGTTTTTTTGTTTCGCTAGTTATGAAAGGAGCACAAAGTTAATAACAAATAACACTCGCCAACTTTCTTCAATTTCATTAGATTTCTATAAAAGACAATTTACCAAAAATGAGTAACCGTTACCGAAAACATTGTGATTCTTTACTTCAGTCAGACAGCAGGTGGCAGTAGTTTTACCATAACTTTCTCTTACATGAAACACACAGTACAAACAAAAAAACGATTGTTTAACCTAACCCTCAAACTATTGTTGATCCAGATGGTAATATGGAACATCGCTAAAATATTTTAAAATAAATATTATAAAATATATTTTTGCTAATGGGGAGATAAATGCAGATGATATCAAACCTCCTTGGCTGCGGTAATAAACAAAAAAAAAATCATGTTGAAGAGACCATGTTTCTCTTTTGCTTGGAAAGATTTTGGTATTTCGGCCACTAGATGGCAGCAATTATTACTTCCTCCAAAGCTAGAGGAACAATGGAATCCCCCGAGATCCCTGCTATGGCTGAGGACGAGAGGATACCATAGACTTGGGCAGCTTTTAAAGCTGTTGTTTAAACATATTTTGGTTTCAAAACAAATGAGAGCGACTTCATCAAGAGTCATGTGGTCCGTAAATCAACACCAAAGTCAAGTACTCGACAATACTACACAAATATACCTTTTACTGCAGTATCTCGATCCTTGTATCGTAATGCGTATCGCCAGATTCTTGCCTATCGCGGAACGGTCCAGGTTCCTGATCCTGGACTCACAAGTTAACTCGTCACATTGCACATTTTTAACCGACTCCGCGTTCAATGTCACGCGTGTCCGCCGAAAGATCTCTGAGCAGGAAAAAAAAAAAAAGAGTTTGTTCCCTGAAAGATAAAAAAAAAAAAGTGAAGCGGCAGCAGCTCATGTGCAGTGACAGTTTCAGTTTAGTTGCCGTGGTGATATCCCCGACCAGGTGCATCACTCTCTCTCTCTCACACACACACACACACACCATTCCCCTCACATGCCTGGACACTCAGCTGGCTGCTGGTCTCCTCCAGTATCTGAGACAACCATCATTACCAGTCAGGTCCCTCCGCCGCTCCACCGTGTCGCTCTCCATCCTGTCGGCCATTTTTGCAGGTGTCTGACCCCCCCCACACACACCCCCCCACACCCGACACACCGACACCCACCACGTTGTTGCTAATGAGAGTGAAAACGAGAACAATGGGGCGAGGAGCGCCGGGCCCCGCCAGCTCATCTGGGCTCCGTTGATCTTGTTAATTGCGTCCGTGGACGAGCTCGGCTCCCTTTGAAGTGTGTCTGAAGAGCTTTCGCTTCAGAGACCGGCAATTACGGCGCATCATGTAATTGCTGCAAGACAGGCAGCCATATGAGAGTAACTCATGTTGCCGTATGTGCGCGCCAGAGTGTGCCGAAAAAGACGTAAAAGAGTTCTTGATGATGTCTCTCGCAAAGGTGCCGGTAGTAGTAGCATCACGGCGTTGAAAAAACATCCTGTCACGCCGGGAACGCATTAAGGAGCCGGTTTCCCTGACAGCTTTGATGATCTGCTCATCAGTGTTCGGTAAAATGACTACTTACCACTGCGTTCAAATCAATTTGAGCAGATCAAAAGACCATCTTCCTCCCTTTGAATTCGATTAATCTGTTAAAAGTCGAACAAAGTGCCGTCGCTCAGGAAGTCCTCGCTGTGTTGACGGCGTCTGCTCCTCTCGAGGTCACAGGAGCTCGTTGTGTCGAACGTCATGTTGTGTCTCCGAGGAGCTTGACGTTCTTCTGCTGCAGCCACACTGAGAAGGTTTCATTTAGTTTGTTTGTTATTTTGTTGCTCAGTTACTCGCAAAGAACCAGAAGCTATTTAAGGTTTAAAATAAAGTTGGAGTGAATTGAAAAGAATACGCACCCAGGGGCAACAATACGATATATCGTGATACTGTAGTATCAAGGATATATGTGTAGTATTGTCGAGTACTTGACTCTGGTGTTGAAGAATTTACAGATCACATGACTCTTGATAAAGTCGTTACTGCTTTCATTTGTTTTGAAACCAAAATATGTCCAAACATCAGCTTTAAAAGCTGCTGGAGTATCCTCTCGTCCTCAGTCATCACTTGGATATCGTAAGTTTTTTTTAATGACTATTTTAGCTTCAGGGAACGTGATGACTGAAGTTTAATTGCTACACAAACATGAATAAACATTGTGAATATTTGCATTTCTATTGTAAATAAAAAGTATTAGCTTTCAACATGTATACACACTTTATTGAATTGTAACCATAAAATGATGAAAATAAAATATTTCTAAAAAGCCAACTCAAAACGGTATCGAGTAAAAAATATTTTGTGATATTTAAGAATGTGGAAGTATCTGACTGTTTTTTTGAAGTGATGTAAAAATATGAACTTTTTTTTATCATAAAAAATAATTATACTAGTGGTGTAAGAGAATATAAATACTTATAATAAACATTAAAATATTCATAGTGTTTGTATATTTTTGTGTTGTAATTAAACTCATGGCCACTAGATGGCAGCAGTCATTACGTCTGCAGCAAAAGTAACAATGAAATCCTTCAAGATTCCAGCGATGACTGAGGACGAGAGGATACAGTCGACTACAGCAGTTTTTTAAAGCTGATGTTTGGACACATTTTTGTTTCAAAACAAATGAAAACAGTTACGACTTTTTCAAGAGTCATGTGGTCTGTAAATTCTGCAACACCAGAGTCAAGTACTCGACAATACTACAAATATATACTTGTTCCTGCAGTATCACAATATATCGTAATGTTGCCACTGCATTTGAATACATATCGTATCGTCAAATACCCCCGTAGTACTTAGTTTTCAACATAAAAAAAGGAAAAAAACGTGTTTATCTCCCTACAGCAAAAACACACTTCTTCAAAAATACATCTATAGATGTTTAAAAAAGTTTTTCCAGGTAGTCAATCAACAAAGTTGGTTAATTTTGGCAGCAATCCCACGATCCTTTGAGTGATACACAGAAGTCAGTAACAAATAGTGTCACGCACAGTATTTTAATTGTATTTATAACTCAAATGTATAATAGAAATATTGTTATTTTACTTTTGTTGACGTCCTGCTGACGGTAACTGTTACACAACCGCACCTGAAGAAGTGACATCATCGTGAGAGTTTAGAAAAATTGGAAAAGGTAGAAAAAGTGATTTTCACTGCGAAAAACAAATGCAATTCGCAAAGTAAAACCAGTGAAAAAAAAAAAAAATCTCATATGTCTCCACATTTCCCTCATGAAATGTGTTATTGGCCTGTGTTTGGATAACGAGTGGTGATGCTGAGTGTGTGCGACACTTCAAGCATGCGATGATGCATCGCCGTTCATCAGACGCTCCATCCCGGCCTCATCTATCTTGATGGCCGAGCTGCATCAGTCCTCCAACCCCCTTAAGATCTGAATATTACATTTCTGCCGCCGCAATTCAATTTGAGCCAGCAATAAACTAAATGAGTATATATGGTGTGATGCATTTACCACCAAGGAAGGGAATCCTTTAACTTGTATTGTTCGGAGATGGTGGAGACTTTGGAATAAAAAAGAGAAAATGTTTCTGATGTTCTCGTTTCATCTGCTTTTGCTACATGTTTAATGGGACGTGGCTCAGTGATGCATGGAGAGACATGGAAATGTGATTATATGGGAAGTGAAGTGGGACACACATGGAGGCAGCTGGACACGTGGAGCCATGCTTTTAAAACCCTCACATGCTTCTGCTGTTGATATTTCATTCATGTCATGTGAAAATATTGTTTAAAACGAGCTGAAATGAGTGCAGATATCATGTAGGTCGAAGGATTAGGTCAAAAGGTTTATTTTATTTTGATTTATTATGAGAATAAAGTCGCAAATAATACATACAAGATTAAAGTTGTGTGTAGAATATAATTAAAAAAGATTAACATTGAATATAATTACATTTATTTAGAGATGAAAGTTGATACAATACATTTAGTATGAGATTTAAGTCATGTTTTATATATTTATTACGAGATTAAAGTATATAGTAGTATAAAATACATACAGGATTAAAGTCATTTATTTAATCATTTTATTTCTAGATCATAGTCATATAATTACATTTATTAAGAGATGAAAGTCGATTATATAATACATTTAGTACAAGATTAAAGTGGTTTATGATAAATTTATTACCAGATTAAAGTAGTATAAAATACATTTGGGATTGAAGTTGTTTATTCAATACTTTTATTTATAGATCCTAGTCCATAATTACATTTATTAAGAGATTAAATTAAATTATATAATTACATTTAGTACGAGATAATACATTTATTGCAAGATTAAAGTTGTATATAACAATTCTTTCTAATGAGATTAAAGTTTTGTTTAATAAATTTATTACTAGATTAATGATGTGTATATAAAACCTTTATTACAAGATTCAATTTACATATAATACATTTATTATAAGATTAAATGTATATATAATACTTTTAGTAAATCTTCAATAATTAATTAAGTCATTAAAGTCATGTATATAATACATTTATTACATGATTTAACTTGTGTATATGATATATTTATTACTCGATTAAAGGTGTAAATAATTACATATATTACAAGATAAAAAATGTGTTGAATACATTCATCATGTTGCGTTTATATTTATTGTGTGATTTAAGTCTTATAAAATACTATACGAGATTATGAAATACATTTTGAAATATTACTCTTTTGTAACCAATACACTAATCAAACAACTGTAAGTAAGAAACAACAAAAATACTGTACACTTAAGAGTCATACAAGAGTCTCAGGCATTATGAATCGAGCCCCGATTAATCAATTTTACATTCAGACTGTAAGAGGACCTTGAAAAGTACATTACATTAAACTCTCTGAATACATATTTAAAGCTTTATTTCATAACCTTTTTGTCCTTGTGTATCAATGTACAGTATTCATAATAGCACCTGTCATGTACTTTTGACAGTTTAATTGTTTGTATCGTAAGTAAATAAGTAAGTAATGGTTGTGAAAACAGACGTATATTATATTATTTGATTCATACCCGTGATTCAATTGTTAGATTTTTATTTTCTCCGACACACGGACCTCGTTCTGACTCACCTCGTGAAAGAGTTTCATATCTGACACGGGAATAATAGCGTAACAAAAGTATTCAACTGAATAGAAAAGCATAGAATAAGTGAATCAGTGAAACATCTCCGCATAAAAGCTGCAAATAAACCCAACGAGGCTTTTATCTTTCATCGCTTCACGGTGTTCTGACACCGACACGACCACTGCCGCCTGTCGCACTGTTTCCCGCTGATACACAGACTCACACAACAGAGACACAATTAACACATTTTTCTTTTTACCTCACTTTGGGTTTTACTTGTATTTTAGGACTGGATTGTGTCGCTCGGTGGAGTCCAAACTTTTCTTGGACGAGGTCTACTAAGATGAAGGGAAAACGTTCAAGAACCATTTTTTTTTATTTTTGATGGTCCATTTTCCACCAGATCCATCCCATTGAAATATGATTTGTTTCTTATTTACCTGTGTAAGGTCGCAGTGCTGATATTTACGGGTTTGTTAAGGCAGGAAATGAGTTATAAAAGTAGAGTGTCGGGTGAAATTTACAAAATAAATCAGTATTTACAGATGAAAAATCCATTTTAATTCATAACCCTAGTCGTGCAGCAACACATCCCTCCGTGTTTTGATCCATCTTTACTTCTTCAACATTTTATTTGTTTAATCCAGCAAGTCTTCGTAACACATCATCTGCTGTATCAATTGACAGCTTGTTAACATCTCTTTCTGAGACCGTGTGGTGTCAATTAAGCGGTAAATGTACCAAAAATAGCAAAGTCAACGGTAAAAAAAATGCTATATTTTTAAATCATAATGTGATTAAATTAATAAGTATGAAGAACCATCACCCCCTGTCGTTAAAGGTAACTTTTTTCACGGTCAGTCAGTAAAAAGTATTTTTTTTATTTGAGTCATGTGTCTTGACATTAAAAGCTTCTCAGACATTTAAAATTTCACAATTTGTCCTGTTTAACTATATGCTAACAACATAGCATATATATGTTAGAATATATGCTAACATATATATGCTAACAACATAGCATATATATGTTAGCATACATGCTAACAATAACACATAGTTTGTTAGCATATGGTGGTTTAAAGTGATAGTTCACCATAATTCAAACTTCACGTGTTTTCTACTCACCCGCATGTCGATTAAGAGCTGGTATTATCAATAATCTGTTAGTAATCTGTCACTTTTTAGAGCTATAGACAAAAATGTATGTTGATGCTAATGTAGCGAGTTGGGCTCAAGTTCATCTCAACGTCTGTAACTTCCATCTTGTATTGAAACCTCGACATGAGAAATTGTACAGAAAATAGTCAAGGTTTTTAAGACTGTTTTTAGCAGAAGCTAAAAAGCTAACATGCTACACCAACGGAATCCTTCTGCTGCAAGTTTAGCTTCTGCTAAAAACAACCTTAAAATATAAATTTGTTTAAGTTTTTTAGTAACAATTACTAATGTCGACGCTTCAATACAAGATGGACGTGACTGACGAGCAGTATGGAGGTATTTGGATTTTTTTAAGTGTCTTTTTGGACGAAGAAAAGCGGCTGCTTGGACATACATTCCAATCCAGAACGACACAGATTACTCCGAAAAAATAATCAAAACACAACTCAACATAAGTGTGAGGAATTTAAGGGGATTTTTAAGTCCAGTTTGCTAACTTTATGACGTACACTTCGGTCGTTTTTATCAAGAAACCTTTTTATTATTTAAAAACCTTTTCAGCGTCAATCAATAAGATAATTTTACATTCAGAAATCTGCATTTTCCTTTGAATTTCAAGGGAAAAAACAACAAGTAAATCCGTGTAGCAGCGAGAGAGTAAAACAAGTGAAACCAATGTTACATCTTCAAGCGATTTCCATCTTTTTTGCCTTGAGTGACGTGGACGGGATCCAAGAGTCCACAACACTCGGGCTGCAACAGACTCGGAGCAAAGACAAAAATGTGTGACTGTGCTATTTTCACACGTACCAAATCTGGAGCCGCCATTGTGTTTTTTTCGCATCAGAAAATGCAGACAAACAACATTGCAAGCGACCAAAAAAAAAAAAAAACCCCGACCATGTTCTGTCTGTCTTTCCCAGACCGCGAAGCCACAAGAGGGCCCCGGGAAGAGGGTGGGGGAACGTTTGGCCTCGAGAACACTTGACTTGACACCAGATTTCTTCTACATGCTATTGTCGTTTTTTTGGCTTTTACAAGCCGGAGCGAAAACTGCTTGTGTTAAAACAAGGTATTAAAAATCTTGGAAGTGTTTCTCTCGACTTTGGCAGTTTTCCCGACGATTTGCGATGGAGTGTGATCGCTATAGTTCTGGCGGAGATTTTGGAGAAGAAGAAGAAGAACGTGCTCAGGAACAAATTGTCCGACAGAATATAGGATTTGAAAAACTGACTGTTTTTTGTTGTTGTCTTGTTCTTGTGGGATAAAAAAAAAATCCAAGCCTTCTTGGCTGGTGCAGATCGGCGACATACATCACAGTTTGCTAAATGTCTGTCTCGGCAGCTCAGCGAAGAAAGAAGAACACGGTGTGAATGTGTGTTTACATCTCGGCTCGGATTCCGCGAGTTTGGTTTTCACAGCGTCCAGATGGAGGTTTTAGCGTCGAGCTCGCAGACACGTCTTACAACCGACACTCGCCGCGGATTATCATTTTGTCATTATGTAATGTTTTGAACAACTTCTGACCCACATCCTTTTTCCTTTTTTTTTTTTTAAAGTGCTCTTCTGGTGGTGCGTTCATGGGCGTGGTCGAGACAGACAGTCAGAGCGTCAGAAGGGTTTTGTGTAATTATGGTCAACCGCACTCCTCGCCGCCACTTTTATTTATAGGGCTGCAAACACTCCGGGGATTGAGAGAGCTTCTCCCTACGCATTCCAGCGTTTGTGGACTTTATTTTGTGTGAGTGTGTGTGTGTTTGTGTGTGTGTGCGGCCGCCGTCGACAAATGAAAATGTAAGGAGAGCGTCAGCAGGTTGCGGTGACGTTCACACGTCAGGAGTTGGAAAGTGTGTTTTTTTTTTGGGGCTGCTGTCTGTTACTTTCAACATGCGGTCAGGACGTTGCAGATCCAGTTGTCGGCTCGTCACGGCTGGAAGTCGTACTTTTTTTTTGTTCTGCCTCAAATATTATCACGACTGAAATCAGATAAAACAGGTCAAAACCGGAGTCTGTTTCCGTGGCTCCAACACGACGTCACTTCCGGGTCTTAATACTTTGCTTTATGGAGACAAATGGTCAATGCAGAGTGTCACGGGTCGTTTATTCGCCGCTTCAAGGCAAACAAAATACAAGCTTTTACGATCGATCGGACGCGCTTTCTGCCGGCAGCTCTTCAGGTCGATAGCCCCGGGAGAGACGGTCTCGTACTGTAGAAACATCGCTATATTTAAGGCAAATTTCCGGGCCGAGACGTCCTCCCCCTATCGCCCTATTGGTTCCTTCAAACTCCCTGTGTCACGATCTCCTGTGGAGAGTTCTTCCTACTTTGTTTCCTTTTCTAATCATTCAAATGTTCTTGGGTCGGGGTTTCTGTCTCCTAGTCCCCCCCTCACGGATGTGTCCCCGCTTCGTTCTTTTGATCCACGACCCAAGGTGTGAAAAGGGCAGACAAACAGACGTTTAAATAACCGGTGTCATGTCTCTAATTCTGTTCCAAGCTTGTCTTGAGACAGTGTGTCAGTCTGAGTGAAATGTTGATTGTGTATTCAAACGTTTAAGCTCTTAGATGAAGCTAGTAATTCATACTTTATATTTTGATTATCTTTTAGCATTAATTTAAGTATGGCGTATACGTATAGTGTATAATAATTTTTAATCTAACACAGAAGAAGGTTTTTTTGCAGATGACCTGTGAGTGTTATCATAGAAAGGTCGCCTGGTGGGGTTTAAATTCATGCCTGTACTTTAAAAAAAAAGGTTAAAAAAAAAGAAAATTCCAATAAAATAATCTCCAAATAATCTGCGCTTAATCCCTGGAGGTCGTAGAGGCCGGAGCTATAACAAGAGAGTCAAGTCTCACCAGATACAAGCTAATTCTGAAACGTGACATCAGTTGACAAAAGTTTGAGAGCAACCGACAAACTTAAAAATGACAAAAATGATCGTTCCTGCTTATATCCTTTGACATCAGAGTTTAGTGATTGATCGTGAGATGTCGTGTAAGATGTTTAAACTCCAGACGTTAAAACAAAGTTGACGCTTTGTCAGGAAAATATCTAAACTGATGCGGCAGTGATGATGGTACCTGATCGTTTATTCACGATCGGCTGTAAGTATGATCAAGTAGCTCGGTACTCGTTTGGTTTTGTCTGGTGGTACTGTTGGACTGGCATTTAAGTTGAATTTAAAATGCTATGAATTGTTTAATATTGAATCAAAAAGGCTTTGAAAAATTGTAATATTTAATTAAAAAAGCTTTGAATTGTTTAAATACTTTAAATTGTTAATATGTTGAATTTAAAACGCTTTAAATTGTTGAATGTTGAATTTAAAAGGCTTCAAATTGTTTAATATTGAATTTTAGAAGCTTGAAATTGTTTAGTTTGGAATTGAAAAGGCTTCAAATTGTTTGATATTGAATTTAGAGCTTTGAATTGTTTAATATTGAATTTAAAAGGCTTCAAATCTTTCAATATTGATGTAAATTGCTTCGAATATTTTGATATTTATTTGAAAAGCTTTGAATTTAAAATAAAATTTGAATTTAAAAGGCTATGTTTTATATAACATTTAATAATTGAAATTTAAATAAAACGAATTCAACCTTTCAATATTAGAAATATTAAATTATCTCCATGTTTTTTGAACATTTTTATGTAATTTTTTACCATTTAAAAGCTCTTGTTTCACAACCTTTAACTGATAAAAGCACTGATCGTTCATGAGTTTGAGTACAAAATGCATCATTCAAATGACAACCTTTTCTAAATGAGCACCATTGTCTTAGACTGAAGGTCTACATCGGAGCTGCTTCAGAATATAAACACCAGTTTCTAAAGTTGAGAGACATTTTTGACGTGATACAAGAAACATTTACCTACTTTTAATTCCCTTTTATCAACCAATTATATTCAAGCTTTCATCACCTGCACAAGTGAATGATTGTGTTTCAGTTTCAATGACAGAAAACCTCTCAGTTTAACATGAATTTGAAGTGATTTCAACATCAACGTATCGATCCAAGCATTAGCGAGAGTGAAGTTGTTGGTGAACATTAACAAGAGCCGTTAAAGGATCCATGAAAAATCACTTAAGATCAAAAATCTATAGTTCTTTCTTTTCAAAAACGGCTGTTTCACTATGTTTTCTTTCAAGTTCGTTTGTCAATTTATTTCTTTTTTTTAATTTAATACAAAAAATCTGATGATGGACGAAGAGTCTCCTTTCCTCAGGAACATCCCCTCGAGGAGACGTAGGTGAAGTGCAGTCCAGGGGCCACATGAATGTATGGGGTTAAAAATCATGTTAAAGATCATTCAGTTATTAGACTTTAAATACAACTTTTGTCCTTTTCTTATTTATCGAAGTATTTCTTGCGCCTTAAAAACATTCACGTGAATATAAAAAATAAAACTTTTATATCAGGTTTGTAAAAGTTAAAAGTTAAAAGTTAAAAAGATAATCATGAGCATATTTTTTTTGTTACACGATTTTAGACTTTCGATACTCTATTTTTTGCTTGATGGCCCCTAACAAAGGCCCCTGTATAAAATGTGGCCCCTGCAGATATTGAACATGCCTCCATTAAAACTTTTTGGGGCCACAAAATTATTTTGGCTGCTTAACTTATAATCCAAAGTTAATATTTAAGCAAAAAAAGTTGCAATTTTCGCCCTTTTATTTTAGCTTGATGGCCCCTAAGAAAATGTGGCCACTGTAGAAATTAAATATCCCTCCATTAAAATATTTGTGGAGCCACAAAATTATTTTCACTGCTTAAATTAAAATCCGAAGCTAATATTTCAGCAAAAAAAATTACATTTTTCGCCCTTTTATTTTTGCTTGATGGCCCCTAAGAAAGGCCCCTGTATAAAATGTGGCCCCTGCAGAAATTAAACATCCCTCTATTCAAACTTTTTGGGGCCACAACATTGTTTTGACTGCTTAAATTATAATCAAAACAAATATTTCAGATACAAAGTTGACATTTTCGGTCTTTTATTTTTGCTTGATGGCCCTTAAGAAAATGTGGCCCCTGTGGAAGTTAAATATCCCTCTGTTAAAATATTTGTGGAGCCAAAAAATTATTTTGACTGCTTAAATTATAATCCAAAGGTAATATTTCAGCCAAAAATATTACAATTTTCGCTCTTTTATTTTTGCTTGATGGCCCCTAACAAAACCCACTATATAAAATGTGGCCCCTTTGGAAATTAGACATCCCTCCATTCAAACTATTTGGGGCCACAACATTGTTTTGACTTCTTAACTTATAATCAAAACAAATATATCAGCAACAAAGTTCACATTATCTGTCTTTTATTTTTGCTTAATGGCCCCTAACAAAGGCCCCTGTATAAAATTTGGCCCCTGAGGACATGCGGACGGCTCTGGAGTCTCAAACAAGAGCCCAGGAGAGACACTGATGAAACTGGAAGCCCGGATATTCCTAGAAACATCAAGTGACTTTCATTTTCCTTGTAAATGTTCTTCGAACCGTCAAACCGTCGACAGGTTTCAGATCAGAGACTCCTCACAGTCACATGTTGACTCCAGACGCCCGCAGCTGATCCGAGGCCAGCGTTCAGGTGGGTCCGGACGGGTCTGGAGTCCACGCGCTGATGTGTCCGGACAGAAGCCATGAAAGAATCATGGCTGCCGAGGTTTTTTGAGTCAGAATCAATGCTCGACCTCGGAGGAGCGGCCGACCCATGAGCAGCGCCGCCTCCGGGCCGCACCAGAACCTCCGCTGTCACCTCGCGGAGGAAGCCGAGTGGAAGAGGACGGACGGGCGATTTAACGCGAAGAGAAAAGAGGAAACACATGAAAGAAAACATCTCTCCGTCAAAAGTTTAAAGCGTCCGTCGCTCTCTTCGGGTTTTTGTGTTCAGCCGAGCACATGTGCTGCTGGACCGAGGGAGCAGGAAGTCCGGCTGAGGGGGGTCGTGACAGGTAGGGCTACGGTGGTGAGTGTGTATACATGAATGAGTGTGTGTGTGTGTGTGTCATGGAGGATGTGGTGCACGTGTGTGTGTGTGGGGGGGGGGGGGCTCTCATATTGAGTGCAGGTGCGTTCGCTTCAAAAGGAAAACGCTTTCATGACGTTCTCGGCTCAGGAAACATCAAGAAAATCTGTGTTGAACGTGAATTATTGACTTTTATCACAGACAGACGTCTTTTTTCAAAGATCTTTCTTTTTCTCAAAATGTTTCCTACGTTAATTTGTGACTTTTATTTCTTTTTTTGGTTTAAAAAAAATTGAATAACTTGGACAGCATATGTCAAATGTCAAAACAACCCTTTTAAGCATTATACAACACAGGGGATACCACAAACACATTTGTTTTCAGGCCATCGGGTCACCTTGACCCTGAGACAACACAAGGGATGCCACGAACACATTTGTTTCCAGGCCTTCAGGTCACCTTGACCCTGAGACAACACAAGGGATACCACAAACACGTTTGTTTTCACGCCTTCGGGTAACCTTGACCCAGAGATAACACAGGGGATACCACAAACACATTTGTTTTCAGGCCGTCGGGTCATCTTGACCCTGAGACAACACAAGGGATACCACCAACACATTTGTTTTCAGGCCATCGGGTCACCTTGACCCTGAGACAACACAAGGGATACCACAAACCTATTTGTTTTCACGCCTTCGGGTCACCTTGACCCAGAGATAACACAGGGGATACTACAAACACATTTGTTTTGGGGCCTCCGCGTCACCTGGACCCAGAGAAAACACAGGGGATACCACAAACACATTTGTTTTCGGGCCTTCGCGTTCACATTGACATAGAGACCACACAAGGGATACCACAAACCTATTTGTTTTCACGCCTTCGGGTCACCTTGACCCAGAGATAACACAGGGGATACTACAAACACATTTGTTTTGGGGCCTCCGCGTCACCTGGACCCAGAGACAACACAAGGGATACCACAAACACATTTGTTTTCAGGCCGTCGGGTCACCTTAACCCAGAGACATTTGTCGTTTGTTACTGTGAGTTTGTTACTGTGAGTTTGTTACTTGTGCAACTGGTGCAGGTAACACTTGTGGAATGTCAGGGCACAAAAACAAATGCGTTTGTGGTATCCCCTGTGTTGTCTGCATTGCTTAAAAAGTTTTTTTTTTTTTCACTAGTACCATTATTTGGAGCAAATTTTCTATTGTTTTGATTTTAATCTCTGACTCTCAAAACTCTGACTCTCTGAAAGTTCCTTTCTCGTTGACACTGTTTCTTTTCTCTCTCTTTCTAGATTCTCTGAGGATAAATGTGGTCAAATGTGATTTTTTTCCAGCCTCGAGATTCAACAAAACTCTGCTGGAACATCAGCAAGATGTTGCTCCAAATCTGCAGAGCGCACGATAAACGTTCTGATCATAACGTGATCCAAGGGCAGAAACCTCCGAATCCTTCTCTTCTTCTCTCTCTCTCTCTCTCTCTCTCTCTCTCTCTCTCTCTCTCTCTCTCCATCGCTCTGGTTCAGCAGCTGCAACAGATGTTCCTCTGGATCCAGACATAGTTTATCTCCCCAGGATGTGATGCGTCTCCAGCAACGCAAACAAACACCAGAACCCGACGAGCAGCTCCGGCAGCAGCAGCCGCCGCTCGGGCGACAAACAGAGCCGCGGATAATCAAAGCCGAGGAAGGCTTTTCTCACAATAACAAGCTTTTTTGTGTGCGTTTGTGTGTGTTTGTGTGCGTCGCTGGTGTGTTGACGCTCGTCCAAAAGGCGAGGACGTGGAGACGAAGTTTTGAAAAAAACAGGCACAGAGACTGAAACTATCAAAGGTCTGTCAGGAGGCGTCTGCCTCGACGTCAGGTGACACCAAAGATACTTTTACGTTCGCGCCGACGTATCCAGGAGAAACATCTGCTGAAGATCCTTCAGACACACCAGCGTTAGAGTCCATCGCTGCAGCTTTAAAGACGGTTTAGTGAAGAAACAGTTTGTTCGGCCCTTGACTCACAATCACACATTTTGGCCCCTTGTATGATTGACTTGATCCTGTTATAGAGTTTATTACAATTTTTCATTATTTCTTTTAAAAAAATTTATCCAGACAAAATATTAATAACTTCACATGTGTTTGTGGTAGCCCTTGTGTTGTCTCTGGGTCAAGGTGACCTGACGGCCTGAAAACAAATGTGTTTGTGTTATCCCTTGTGTGGTCTCTGGGTCAAGATGACCTTAAGGCCCGGAAACAAATGTGTTTGTGGTATCCCTTGTGTGGTCTCTGGGTCAAGGTGACCTGAAGGCCTGAAAAAAATGTGTTTGTGGTATACCTTGTGTTGTCTCTGGGTCAAGGTGACCTGAAGGCCTGAAAAAAAATGTGTTTATGGTATACCTTGTGTTGTCTCTGGGTCAAGGTGACCTGAAGGCCTGAAAAAAAATGTGTTTGTGGTATACCTTGTTTTGTCTAAGGGTCAAGGTGAACCGAAGGCATGAAAACAAATGTGTTTGTGGTATCCCTTGTCCCAGAAGCAACACAAGTGATAAACATCCTTTTTCTGGCCTTCGGGTCACCTTGACCCTGAGACACAAGGCTTAAGAGACGTCACACCACATTCACACACAATACATTTTCTCCAACATATCCAGGAGAAAAACCTCCTGTAGATCCTTGAAACACGCCAGCGCTGGAGACGACGTGTCGCCAGCATCCATCACTGCTGCGCTGGCATCAGATCATCTGTTCTGCAGCAACAGGAGGACGAGAAATATCCAGAGCGGGGTCAGCGCTCGGGTTAAGCCACTGCTGGCAACACGGACACATATTTGCGTGAGAGAGTCCGAGGGACATGGAAGGAGAGACATGGAACTCAGGGTCAATATTTACTGTCACTCCGCAGTGAGTTTGGCTGGACGTCGTTTGACTTCTTCAGCAGATTTATGCACTTTGAACGGATAAAAAAAAGCTAAAGTTCAAGCATATTTTCCCACAGCTAGAGAAGCAGGTGGAGGCTCGGCGGGGAAAAGGGGAAAAAAGACGGGAAGCGGACGAGGAAAAATGTGTTTGGAGAAAACGTCGTCGTGGCTGAGCTACACCTCAGAAACAACACAAACAGTTTAAACCGAATGAGTCAAACTCAAGCCTGTCAAATCATGATAACCCTCGCGTTATCTCGGGGTCAAAGTGACCCGAAGTCCCGGGAAAAAAAATGTGTTCACCTCGACCCATTGTCAACGCAAGGGATACCACAAACACATTTGTTTTTTCGGACCTTCGGATCACAGATTACACAAGAGTTTAGAGATTCTCTTGAAATAAATTCAAAAATACTTCATTATTTATTGAGGAAAAACACATTAAAGTTTAAGTTTTATTGACAGCGATGAGTTTAATTAGACAGCAGTTTGCAGGAGAATTAGAAATATTTTGGCAGATCATTTTTCCTAAATCCCTTCTACTAAGTTGGGAAAGAGTCACTTCCTGTCATTTATCTGCGCTTTTTCTCTCACTTCCTGGTTTTATTGTGAAAGTCCTGATCCCTGTGTGTTTGTCTCGCCAACTTCCTCCTCGTTCCCTCGACTGTTTTAAAACCTTCTTTGTCTGTCAGTGTCTGACTTTTTTTAGCGTTTGAAATTCCATTGACAGCAATTAGCCTTATCGGACAGCAGAGAAAGACGGAAGTATTTTGACACCAGAAGTCAGTGAAAAAAACTTGTGGATTAGTTTGATATGAGGAGATTTATGTGCGGCCATTTTTGTAGTTTTTGTAGCTTTGAGCATTTTATGTGGGACCATATTATTTTATATAACTGAATACAAGTCAATAAATACAAAAATGTACATAAAGCTCCAAACGTCTTTGATCCATTATATCTCTTGTGGACGTCTATGCTATAAACTCGGTTTGTTTTTATTTGTAACATTCTTTTTGCTGAAGTAAAATAAACAACGTGTCTTGACATGTGGACCGTTCGGTCGCCTCAGACGGCGCAGACTAAACAAGTCGACCACAGAGTTGCCGGAAAAGAGACAACAGCAGCATTTAGAGATGAAACGCTTTTTTTTGGACAGATTTAGTGATTTAACACTTTTTCGGGAGTCGGGGTCGGCGCTCGCTCGTCATCGCGGAGAGGATTTATATTTATGCAAAATATGGTTTGAAGCCAAACATGCTAACGCGTGGTAGCAACTTCCTGTAGCGCCGAAGCTAATCCAGACACTAAATCAATGATAGAGCAAGAGTTCTCAACACAGAGACACAAAGAGGACAGAAAATGATCATTAAGGTGTTGAAAAAAGTTGGAATAATATTCATAAGAAAAGCACTCAGAGAGCGCAGACCACCACCAAAATATTTTTTCTACACATATTGTGATTTCGACCAATATTGCTCCCCAAATATATTTGGAATTGCATATTATTGATGCGAAACAAACACAGCTATTTTATAACATAAAATATCCCGCAAAAAAGTGACATACCCTGATGGTAACTTGGAACAACGCCAAAGTAAATGAGCTATTTTAATGCTAACATTTTCCCGATTTTTTAATTAAAGTTTGTTCATCCTTTTAAAAGTTTTTAGCCAAAAGACTAACAGGGACACTCGCTTAACCTCCTTGGCAGGTCAAAAAAAAAAGTTTGATCTATAAAAAGAAACATGTTTGTGAATTTTATGAACATTTAATATGTTTGAATTAATAAAAAAGGTAATACAATTTGTTTTGATTATCAATGGACATTAAAATAAATAACAACAAATGTTAAATTATTAAAACTAATATTAAGTTTAATATTGTAATATATATGGGTTAAAATAAAGACAAACAATAAATAAAGGTAATTAAAAAATTGTGTGTAAAGACCAATAAATACATGAACAGGAAACACTAACTTATTTAGAATTTTTAATTCGGTAAAAAAGAACAGAAAGTTTAAACAACACAACTTCCACATTAGCACTTTGTCTCTTTACAAAAAAGTTCTGGTGAGCAGATATGAGAACGTATCTTTTTTTTTCTTTAAACAATTTTCATATTCTCGCACGACGTTCTCGACGTAACTGAGTTGGTGTAAAACAAAGCGACAGAAACGTCGACACTAATCAGAGGTTTTGATTGTTTCTCAAACTCCGGTCGCATTAATCTGCTTTTTTTTTTTCAGCGCCACTGCTGGTTCTTTGATCCACTGTTGTATCATCCTCTTGATGATTCACTCACAGCAAAAGAAATTAAATACGTCGGATTGATGAACCCCCTTTTTTTTTTCTCCTCCTCCCAGCTCATCTCCTTAGTCCCATGTTCCCCCCCGAGGCCTCCATTTCTTCAATAGATAAGCAACGGATCTGTTCTTTATCGCTCCGCTCTCTATCTCAATCCTTTCCTCTTCTTCCTTCTTGTCTGTTTTTCTCTGCGCTGCGTTTAATCCCAGCCTCGCGGTGGTTACATGTCAGAGATGTAATTCCATTGTTCAACATGCTCCTCTGAGCCCCCCGCCCCCCCCAGACAAACTCTGTCACTCGGGGACCACATGCATATTCATCAGCTATCAAAAACAAAAGGCAGATCACGCTGTTTGTCATGTACCGCAAACGCCGCTATTCAATTCTCTGCTTCGGTTTTTTTTTGGCCGCTTCTGGCAGATTAGTGTGTGTTAAACATATCGCAGACACACAAGTACGGAAATATAGACACTCGGTCTGCAGATCTCAGGCAAAACTTTCATTCTGCACTGGTTTTTTTAAAGCGAGTTTCAATGTTGTTCCTGTAACATACGTATATTCAGTTGACATTGATCGTAACGAGGGTTCAGGACTTTTACCATCCGTTGATAACTGAAACTTCCAAAAAAACATATTTTAATCGTCCAAAAAGTGCCATAAAACAATGTTGGAATCACTGAATTTCCAGTAAGCTACTAATTTCTCTTAAAAAAAAGATGTTTTTTTGTGAATCTAAAGCATCTAGTATTGTTGCCACGGTGACGGATTAGTTAGAGACGCAAATATAGTCTTTGTTAAAGCTTATTATGGAGATAGATTTTAAGGTTTGTATTTAGTGACAAATGTTTACACTAGTGTTAGATTTTCACAGTAGAACATTGAGTTTCTTCCCTATTTTTCTTCTTCTTCTATTATTTTTCCTTCTCTTATCTTCTTCTCGTTTTTTCTGCCTCCTATAAGGATTGATTTCTGAATTGAGAAAATATATTTCAAGATCTACTTATTTCCTTTTTTTAATTGAATTTTCATTTTTATCCCTTGTGTAATCTCTGGGTCAAGCTGACCCGAAGGCCTGGAAACAAATGTGTTTGTGGTATCCCTCCCTGGCTTCCATAAAAACATATGCAGTGGTGGAGGTCGTTCATCTTGACCCAGAAGCGACCCAGAGGCTAAAAAACAACTACATTTATTTTAGGGCCTTCCGGTCACCTTGACCCCGAGATAACACAAGGGTTAAATTAAATTACAATGGGCTCCATAGCTCAAATGTTCTGGTATATTGCGACATATCTAAAAATGTTGACATCCAAAAAATGTGCCAGAATATATAATGGGACTATTTTTTTTAATTTTTTTAAATAAAGATGTTTTGAAATATATGTAATTTCTAGGATTTCCTTGGGTATTGGAAACCCGGCTTCAGGAGGTGGCAGTTAAGCTAGCTGTTGTAGCTTAGTATTAGTCAGTCAACAATGTTCATTTGTTAAAGTGCTGCGTTCAAAGACAAATGGAGAACAAATACAACTTAATGTACCTCAAATACCATGATAGGGGATTTTTTTTAAACTTTGCTTGACTAGCAATGCTTAACGAAGCAAATTGTCTTCCTGTTCTTTGTTTGTTTGTACTTTTATCCCTTGTCATTGCCCCCTCAGAGGCGTTCACTGACCAATTAATAAACAACTGCCCTTAATATAGTTAATGAAAACTTTTTTAAAGGTCAACTAATGTTTTAACCCAACTCTCCTGACTCATGTTTCAATTTTTGAAGTCTTCCTCTCTAAGATGCAGTAAATCTCTCATCATGACCATGTTTTGAACTTAGTACTTTATAAATTTCTCCCCAGTCTGAAATCTGGGCGAACAAGAGGTTACGAGAGCAGCGTCCATTACGACGTAATAACGGCTTCACTCCTCCTCCAGCCAGCTGTAATCACGCCCCGCTTTGTTTATACAACAAGTCCACTGGAGACTTCCATGACAGATTGTTGATGTTTGACCAAAAACAACAGCGTGGCAGTCGTTAAACAAGATTTAACATCCAGAAAAACAAAGTCTTTTCAGTGGGGCTTAAGATCATTTTCCAATGTCAATATTTCATTGAAAAAGAGAGTTTTGTACAAACAAACACATACTGATGATACAATAGAGTCCAACATATATTTAAGACACACTTAAATCAACACATTAGTTGAACTTTAAGTACTTGCGAGACAGAATACTATGGAGTCAATGGATTAATTAATAAGTTATTTTATCAGTGCTAATAATGTGTTACTAGTGTGGAACTCTGGGCTCTACATGTAAAAACGAGTCTCTTCTCGTCCTCAGTGTGAAGTGCAGGTTGGAGGCGACGAAGGCGAAACAAAGTCCCGGAGAAGATCCACAGGCCCTCTGAAAGGTCTCCGGTTATGCGAAGGGACACATGGCCGTGGTAAGAACTGTGGGCTATCCACGGGGGGTGGGGGGCAACACTGCCAGGGTCGGACCCCTGGTCCTGCTTACAGACCGCCGGGGCCAAAGTCCAGGGAAGCGACTCCCGGAGTTGTTGTTAGTGCTGCAGGAGCAGACAGATGTAAACACAGCCTGACCACACACTGAGGCGTCGTGCCAGAGCCACCCCTCACCTCGCCCGCCAGAGGGGCCGCAAAACTTGGCAGGGATGAGGAGGAGGACGAGGAGGACGAGGAGGAAGATTCCATACGTGGAAGTTGACATCTGAGCATCTTCCATAATGACGGGAATCTCTTTGTTCCTGTCGTTTTTCCACGTCTCTAATTGCCGCCGCCGCCGCCACCAGCTGCACGTGCGTTCAGGCCTGATCTGCTTATGCGCCTCACACACACACACACACACACACACACACACACACACACACACACACACACGCCATGACGGATGCACCGGGCTCCTCGGCGCCGGCTTGATTTATGCGTCAGGACAAATATGGGTCAATTTGGAACATCCAACACAGAAGCCTCTTCCTGCTTGTTCTGCTTTCTTCTTTTCCATTCCGTTTGCACTTTCTTCTTTTTCAAAAGCCGGGTGCTCAGCGGGTCTTCTCCCTGCACCGGCGTGTGTGTGTGTCGGAGTGTGTGTGTGTGTGTGTGTGTCGGAGTGTGTACATATGTGTGATAAGATGTGACAAGTGCCTTCATCCTCCCCTCAGACGAGGCGTTCCGCGACGCTCCGACACTCGCTCAGTGTGGCGGGCTTTTCATCTTTCCCCCCCTTTTTTTTTTTCTTCTTCTTCTTCTTCTTCCTCTTCTTTCTTTTCCTCGTCCTCGCTCCTCTCCTCCTCGCACTCTCACAGGTGGAAGAAAGACGAGCGCGGGAATGAAAGGAAGACGCTTCTAATTAGAGGAGGAGGCTGAGACAAAAAAAAAAAAGCGCGAGGATAACGAAGGGAAGCAATGATAACACATGTAAAACACAAAAAAAAAAGGCCTTAATCTTAGAAAGCATTTGGAAAAGGATGTCTTCCTCGGCGATGGTGGAGTCGAGGGAGGGTCTGACGAGAATAAGGGGGGAATAGAACCGTGATCCTCGCACTGTATTCCCAGCAGGCCGTTGACTCCCAGAGTTCATCGGGAGCAAACTATTGCAGTGGGAAGTATCAATGATACCAAGTTGATCAGAAACAAATCATGCATTTGAGGCGAATTCTAGAGTCAGACAGGATATGAACTTTAGATCAAACCGATGGTTCCTAAAGTGGTCTGTGAACCTCCTCCAAAGGTGGCGCTATAAGTTCAGTCAAAAACAAAACAAGAAGAAAATAATTTGCTACATTTTTGGGTGAGTTTTTTTTATAGTTTTATATTCTTTGGTATTCACATGGTCCACCAGGGCTTGAACTTTGGTCTTGTGCATTTAAAAAAAATCGATTTGCATCCAATAACTTTTGTTATTTTCAAGATTACTTAAAATAGAAAGTTTTCTTAAAGTTCAAAGTAATTTTTCTACAATTTTTAATCCTTTCCTTAAACACAAAATGTTCGCGGCGACTGGACGGGACTAACCAGAAGAACGT
Source organism: Callionymus lyra (assembly GCF_982586985.1). NCBI lineage: Eukaryota > Metazoa > Chordata > Actinopteri > Syngnathiformes > Callionymidae > Callionymus > Callionymus lyra. Next base: position 17,102,914 of record NC_141826.1, read on the forward strand.
GGAGACGGCACATACCTCTGCCAAGGATCTAATTTCAATTGACTTTATTAAAAATGTATATGTTAAATTTAGGTTTTTGTGACTCAAGATTCGTGTTGGTAAGAATCTCCTGACGTAATTAAATTTTTAGCAATGCTAATGAATACAAATGGTCGGATTCAAGTGATTTTGATAGTTGTTTTTTTTACACAGCAGCAGACAGAGGCCATACAAGTTGTTTAAAAACCATATTAAACTATTTTAAGTTTTTAGTTGGCAAATGTTCCAACCAAACCAAAAGTTAACAGAAATACATTCACAACTGTTATAAATGATGGATTATAATAATCCAACACCGGAAAAAATCTACCTCATTGGACGTAATTTCTCCTTTTAGACGTCCAGATTGTGTAGTAGAGGCTCAGTTGAAGGCTAGAAATGATTATTCTTTATGCTTTTTTTTTTTTAAATAATTCAATAATTTGCATGTTCAATGGTTGAGTTTGTTTTTAATTTATTACTTGATTTTTGTTATTATGGTGGCACTACCATACCTACATTTTAATTTTGAATTTTAAAAATGCCACATATTTATAACAATTTATATATATTTTTGAATTATTGGAATTTTACTTAGTTAAAAAAAGAATAGGATTCTGATTTGGTTTAACTTCACACATTTAACTGCATACGAGTGAGAAAGAACAACACAAACCTTTCTAAAGCACAGAGCTTTTAGTTCGCTGTTATATTTTGTCGCAGTTTCTCAAGACGCCAATTATCTAACTACTAAGGTTTCAACTGAAAAAAGTAAATTATAGTTAATTATAGTAATAACTCTGTGTGGAGTTTGTATGTTCTGTGTTGCGTGGGTTTACTCCGGGAACTCCTGTTTCCTCCCACAGTCGAAAAACAGACAGAGGTTGATTGAGAACTTTGGGAAATTGTCCATAGGTATGAGTATGTGTGTGAATGGTTGTCTGTCTTTGTGTGTGCCCTGCGACTGACTGGCGTCCTTTCCAGGGTGTCCCCTGCCTCTCGCCCTATGATACTGGGATAGACTCCAGTCTTCCCGCGACCCCAGTAAGGGATAAATCGGCAGAAAATTAATGAATGAACTTTGAAGTTAATTATTTTCTATCAAATATACAACTTTTTGTTTAAAAATTAATTTAAACGTGAATATATATATATATAAAAAAATCAAATATATTTGATTCTAATTTTGGAAAAATAATTCAATATTTGATTTTATTTAACAAGTAAGTTTCAACCTTAAAACTTTTAAATTCAACCTTAACTTATTCTGACGGAACTGATATACTTTGATACTTCATGTCAGAACTGGTTCCACTATGGAACCGACCTCTGCTCTTGAGGCTGTAAACGGAAGTTAAAACCTGAACCTCAACATGGAAATAAGGGATCAGCCGCTGGAGTCCTCTGCGGCGTCTGCGATCATTGGATAGCTCCTAGCCCGTTTCACACACTCCATAATAGATGCTTCTTTTTGGATTCAAGTGTATTTAAGTCGCCTCTAACCTTTTCTGACACCGAGCTGCACTTGCGGGCCCCCAGAGTGTTGTGGCGGGAGCCGGGGACTTCAGTTTCCCCGTCACTGCTGTGAAAAGTCCATTCAGAGGATGAAAGTGCTCTGCGGCTCACGGTGGGATGATGGAGTCTTTGTGGCTTCGTACCAGACTGAGGCAAATTCTCTCTGACGAAAGAGTCTGCAAATGTATCTATTCAGGTCTGTGTCTGCCTCACCGGGGACCCATTGTGTGTTACTGTGTGTGTGTGTACCTGGGAATAAAAAAAAAAGTGTAGTCGATGACTCCTCTGGACAATTAGACTTGTATATCCTATAATGAGTTACTTTTAGGATTGAATATGTTCTGTGGGCAGAAGTTTGGGTCGCGCAGATCGAGGCTGAAACAACAGAAGATAACCTGGCGGAGCATATTTCCACAGAGTCTTCCCTGAGGTGATGCAAGACTTTAGACAAATGTCTTGTTTGTTCACCGCTGAACGGCCATATTTCAGGGAGTGACAGGCGCACACGTGCACGCCCGCCTCGCGCACGCACACGCACACACCACAGTGCGCTCGGCGTAAATGCGGAAGCAAGGGAGCGGATCATTTTTGTCCCTCATGAAGTAGCGAGAATATTACAAACCAAAATCATGACACATTGCCATCGCCCAGAGGTCAGATGAGAGGAGGAGAGACAGGCGTGTGATTGAATTAGTGTCTGACGGAGCAGATCCAGATAGATTGGTCGACAGACAGACTTGTAGGGATGCATCGGTGGATGAACGGATGGATGGACGGATGTAGGGACGGACAGATGGATGGAGGGATGGAAAAATGGACGAATGGACGAATGGATGGATGAACCTCAGGACGGACGGATGGGTGTATAGACAGAGGGATGAGCTGACAGATGGATGGTCCATCCATCCATTTGTTCATGGAATAGAGGGAAGAAGGGTGGACAGATGGATGAAGGGGGGATATAAGTAGAAACAGATGAAGGACAGATGAATTTATAGACAGATGGAAGGAAGAAAGGATTGATGTATAGACAGATGGATGATCGAATTGATGGATGGACGGATGTAGGAATGGACAGATGGATGGACAGATAGACATGTGGACAAATTGAAGTCCATCCATCCATTGGAAGGACGGATAGAAGGAGAAACAGATGAAGGACAGATGGATGTATAGACAGATGGAAGGATGAAAGGATTGACGTATAGACAGATGGATGATCGAATTGATGGATGGATGGACAGATGTTGGAATAGACAGATGAATGGACAGATAGACATGTGGACAAATGGAAGTCCATCCATCCACGGATGGACGGATGGATGGATGGATGGATGGATGGATGGATGGATGGATGGATGGATGGATGGATGGATGGATGGATGGATGGATGGATGGATGGATGGATGGATGGATGGATGGATGGATGGATGGATGGATGGATGGATGGATGGATGGATGGATGGATGGATGGATGGATGGACGCACCTCCCCTCCTTCATCAACACTAATCTCCTGACATGATTCTCTCTTCCCTCATCTCTCCTCATCCCTCTCTCTTCCATTCACCGGTGCCAGGCACTTGTCTAGAGTGTGTCGGTTCAATCCCCAGAACAGATCCAAGACTTCCACTGTGTTCCGCTGCCAGCAGAGCATGGAGGTCTTCCAATGTGACGCTTCTTCTCAGCAGAAGTCGCCTCTGGGCAGGTGTGAGTGGAAAAAAAAAAGAAAGTCAGCGCAGTTTTGGGGCGTGAAGAAGCATTTGAATAGATTAGAAGACGTTTAAATCTCCGACACTTAATGCGTTTGGAACGAGAGGTGAAGGCGTGATATGCATCGTGATGCTCCGACATTCATGGAAATATCTGCGAGCGTTTGGGATTACGGGTGTTCAAGGGAGGCAACAAGCGTGTCAGGATAGCTATTTCCGTCCTCAATGACAGGCTGCCAACTGCATTTCTTCCACTATTTGATAAACTGGCTCCATCAATATCAAGCGTTTCTATGGAAACTTCAACCTTCGAGAAGGTTGGAATCTGCTTCTCAGATCAAGATCTGCTAATATGAAAGGATTATGATGATGATCAGAGAAAACAGCGTGAGATGTCAGAGTTAATCTCACTGATCATAATCAGGATTTTATTTAGAACTAACAGGATCAGAGATTTCTATGTTTATATTCCTCTACCTTGAACGTGATTCCAGCTGCATCCACACAAAAGTTGTTGATTCACCTCCGGACGAATGAATCTGTGATGAGAAGAAAAGTTCATGTTCAGTGTCGTCATGAAATAAAGAAGGAAAATACAGTCGAACTGTAGTCGCGTTTATTTCATTTTTTGAACTGAGTTCAATCAGTTCAGTGTATGATTCATGCAGTCAACTCAGTTTACACAACGCTTGCATAGTGTTACGCTTGAATAGTGTTACGCTTGCATTGTGTTACGCTTGAATAGTGTTACACTTGCATGGTGTTATGCTTGCATAGTGTTATGCTTGAATAGTGTTACGCTTGCATTGTGTAACGCTTGAATAGTGTTACGCTTGCATTGTGTTATGCTTGCATTGTGTTATGCTTGAATAGTGTTACACTTGAATAGTGTTACGCTTGAATAGTGTTACGCTTGCATTGTGTTACGCTTGCATAGTGTTACGCTTAAATAGTGTTACGCTTGAATAGTGTTACGCTTGCATTGTGTTACGCTTGAATAGTGTTAGGCTTGAATAGTGTTACGCTTGCATAGTGTTACGCTTGCATTGTGTTACGCTTGAATAGTGTTACGCTTGAATAGTGTTACGCTTGCATAGTGTTACGCTTGCATAGTGTTACGCTTGCATAGTGTTACGCTTGAATAGTGTTACGCTTGCATTGTGTTACGCTTGAATAGTGTTAGGCTTGAATAGTGTTACGCTTGCATAGTGTTACGCTTGCATTGTGTTACGCTTGAATAGTGTTACGCTTGAATAGTGTTACGCTTGCATAGTGTTACGCTTGCATAGTGTTACGCTTGCATAGTGTTACGCTTGCATTGTGTTACGCTTGAATAGTGTTAGGCTTGAATAGTGTTACGCTTGCATTGTGTTACGCTTGCATAGTGTTACACTTGCATAGTGTTACCTTTGCATAGTGTTACGCTTGCATAGTGTTACGCTTGAATAGTGTTACACTTGCATTGTGTTACGCTTGCATAGTGTTACGCTTGCATAGTGTTACGCTTGAATAGTGTTACACTTGCATAGTGTTACGCTTGCATAGTGTTACGCTTGAATAGTGTTACACTTGCATAGTGTTACGCTTGCATAGTGTTATGCTTGAATAGTGTTACACTTGCATAGTGTTACGCTTGCATAGTGTTACGCTTGAATAGTGTTACACTTGCATAGTGTTACGCTTGCATAGTGTTACGCTTGAATAGTGTTACACTTGCATTGTGTTACGCTTGCATAGTGTTACGCTTGAATAGTGTTACACTTGCATAGCGTTACGCTTGCATAGTGTTACGCTTGAATAGTGTTACGCTTGCATAGTGTTACGCTTGCATGGTGTTATGCTTGCATTGAGTTACACTTGAATAGTGTTACGCTTGCATAGTTTTACGCTTGCATAGTGTTACACTTGCATAGTGTTACGCTTGCATAGTGTTATGCTTGAATAGTGTTACACTTGCATAGTGTTACACTTGCATTGTGTTACGCTTGAATAGTGTTACGCTTGCATTGTGTTACGCTTGCATTGTGTTACGCTTGCATAGTGTTACGCTTGCATAGTGTTACACTTGCATTGTGTTACGCTTGCATAGTGTTACGCTTGCATAGTGTTACGCTTGCATAGTGTTACGCTTGCATTGTGTTACGCTTGCATAGTGTTACGCTTGCATAGTGTTACGTTTGCATAGTGTTACGCTTGCATAGTGTTACGCTTGCATAGTGTTACGCTTGCATAGTGTTACGTTTGCATAGTTTTACGCTTGCATAGTGTTACGCTTGAATAGTGTTACGTTTGCATAGTGTTACGCTTGCATAGTGTTACGTTTGCATAGTGTTACGCTTGCATAGTGTTACGCTTGAATAGTGTTACACTTGCATAGTGTTACGCTTGCATAGTGTTACGCTTGCATAGTGTTACCGCTTGCATAGTGTTACGCTTGAATAGTGTTACGCTTGCATAGTTTTACGCTTGCATAGTGTTACACTTGCATAGTGTTACGCTTGCATAGTGTTATGCTTGAATAGTGTTACACTTGCATAGTGTTACACTTGAATAGTGTTACGCTTGCATAGTTTTACGCTTGCATAGTGTTACACTTGCATAGTGTTACGCTTGCATAGTTTTACGCTTGCATAGTGTTACACTTGCATAGTGTTACACTTGAATAGTGTTACGCTTGCATAGTTTTACGCTTGCATAGTGTTACACTTGCATAGTGTTACGCTTGCATAGTGTTATGCTTGAATAGTGTTACACTTGCATAGTGTTGCACTTGCATTGTGTTACGCTTGCATAGTGTTACGCTTGAATAGTGTTACACTTGCATTGTGTTACACTTGCATAGTGTTACGCTTGCATAGTGTTACACTTGCATTGTGTTACGCTTGCATAGTGTTACGCTTGCATAGTGTTACGCTTGCATAGTGTTACGCTTGCATTGTGTTACGCTTGCATAGTGTTACGCTTGCATAGTGTTACGTTTGCATAGTGTTACGCTTGCATAGTGTTACGCTTGCATAGTGTTATGCTTGCATAGTGTTACGTTTGCATAGTTTTAAGCTTGCATAGTGTAACGCTTGAATAGTGTTATGTTTGCATAGTGTTACGCTTGCATAGTGTTACGCTTGAAAGTGTTACACTTGCATAGTGTTACGCTTGCATAGTGTTACGCTTGAATAGTGTTACACTTGCATAGTGTTACGCTTGCATAGTGTTACGCTTGAATAGTGTTACGCTTGCATAGTGTTACGCTTGCATAGTGTTACGCTTGAATAGTGTTACACTTGCATAGTGTTACGCTTGCATAGTGTTACGCTTGCATAGTGTTACGCTTGAATAGTGTTACACTTGCATAGTGTTACGCTTGCATAGTGTTACGCTTGAATAGTGTTACACTTGCATAGTGTTACGCTTGCATAGTGTTACGCTTGAATAGTGTTACACTTGCATAGTGTTACGCTTGCATAGTGTTACGCTTGCATAGTGTTACGCTTGAATAGTGTTACACTTGCATAGTGTTACGCTTGCATAGTGTTACGCTTGAATAGTGTTACACTTGCATAGTGTTACGCTTGCATAGTGTTACGCTTGCATGGTGTTATGCTTGCATTGTGTTACACTTCAATAGTGTTACGCTTGCATAGTTTTACGCTTGCATAGTGTTACACTTGCATAGTGTTACGCTTGCATAGTGTTATGCTTGAATAGTGTTACACTTGCATAGTGTTACACTTGCATTGTGTTACGCTTGCATAGTGTTACGCTTGCATAGTGTTACACTTGCATTGTGTTACGCTTGCATAGTGTTACGCTTGCATAGTGTTACGCTTGCATAGTGTTACACTTGCATTGTGTTACGCTTGCATAGTGTTACGCTTGCATAGTGTTACACTTGCATTGTGTTACGCTTGCATAGTGTTACGCTTGCATAGTGTTACGCTTGCATAGTGTTACGCTTGCATTGTGTTACGCTTGCATAGTGTTACGCTTGCATAGTGTTACGTTTGCATAGTGTTACGCTTGCATAGTGTTACGCTTGCATAGTGTTACGCTTGCATAGTGTTACGTTTGCATAGTTTTACGCTTGCATAGTGTTACGCTTGAATAGTGTTACGTTTGCATAGTGTTACGCTTGCATAGTGTTACGTTTGCATAGTGTTCCGCTTGCATAGTGTTACGCTTGAATAGTGTTACACTTGCATAGTGTTACGCTTGCATAGTGTTACGCTTGCATAGTGTTACCGCTTGAATAGTGTTACACTTGCATAGTGTTACGCTTGCATAGTGTTACGCTTGAATAGTGTTACACTTGCATAGTGTTACGCTTGCATAGTGTTATGCTTGAATAGTGTTACACTTGCATAGTGTTACGCTTGCATAGTGTTACGCTTGAATAGTGTTACACTTGCATAGTGTTACGCTTGCATAGTGTTACGCTTGAATAGTGTTACGCTTGCATAGTTTTACGCTTGCATAGTGTTACACTTGCATAGTGTTACACTTGCATAGTGTTATGCTTGAATAGTGTTACACTTGCATAGTGTTACACTTGAATAGTGTTACGCTTGATTAGTTTTACGCTTGCATAGTGTTACACTTGCATAGTGTTACACTTGAATAGTGTTACGCTTGCATAGTTTTACGCTTGCATAGTGTTACACTTGCATAGTGTTACACTTGAATAGTGTTACGCTTGCATAGTTTTACGCTTGCATAGTGTTACGCTTGAATAGTGTTACGCTTGCATAGTGTTACGCTTGCATAGTGTTACGCTTGAATAGTGTTACACTTGCATAGTGTTACGCTTGCATAGTGTTACGCTTGCATAGTGTTACGCTTGAATAGTGTTACACTTGCATAGTGTTACGCTTGCATAGTGTTACGCTTGAATAGTGTTACACTTGCATAGTGTTACGCTTGCATAGTGTTACGCTTGAATAGTGTTACACTTGCATAGTGTTACGCTTGCATAGTGTTACGCTTGAATAGTGTTACACTTGCATAGTGTTACGCTTGCATAGTGTTACGCTTGAATAGTGTTACACTTGCATAGTGTTACGCTTGCATAGTGTTACGCTTGCATGGTGTTATGCTTGCATTGTGTTACACTTCAATAGTGTTACGCTTGCATAGTTTTACGCTTGCATAGTGTTACACTTGCATAGTGTTACGCTTGCATAGTGTTATGCTTGAATAGTGTTACACTTGCATAGTGTTACACTTGCATTGTGTTACGCTTGCATAGTGTTACGCTTGCATAGTGTTACACTTGCATTGTGTTACGCTTGCATAGTGTTACGCTTGCATAGTGTTACGCTTGCATAGTGTTACGCTTGCATTGTGTTACGCTTGCATAGTGTTACGCTTGCATAGTGTTACGTTTGCATAGTGTTACGCTTGCATAGTGTTACGCTTGCATAGTGTTACGCTTGCATAGTGTTACGTTTGCATAGTTTTACGCTTGCATAGTGTTACGCTTGAATAGTGTTACGTTTGCATAGTGTTACGCTTGCATAGTGTTACGTTTGCATAGTGTTACGCTTGCATAGTGTTACGCTTGAATAGCGTTACACTTGCATAGTGTTACGCTTGCATAGTGTTACGCTTGCATAGTGTTACCGCTTGAATAGTGTTACACTTGCATAGTGTTACGCTTGCATAGTGTTACGCTTGAATAGTGTTACACTTGCATAGTGTTACGCTTGCATAGTGTTATGCTTGAATAGTGTTACACTTGCATAGTGTTACGCTTGCATAGTGTTACGCTTGAATAGTGTTACACTTGCATAGTGTTACGCTTGCATAGTGTTACGCTTGAATAGTGTTACGCTTGCATAGTTTTACGCTTGCATAGTGTTACACTTGCATAGTGTTACACTTGCATAGTGTTATGCTTGAATAGTGTTACACTTGCATAGTGTTACACTTGAATAGTGTTACGCTTGATTAGTTTTACGCTTGCATAGTGTTACACTTGCATAGTGTTACACTTGAATAGTGTTACGCTTGCATAGTTTTACGCTTCCATAGTGTTACACTTGCATAGTGTTACGCTTGCATAGTGTTATGCTTGAATAGTGTTACACTTGCATAGTGTTGCACTTGCATTGTGTTACGCTTGAATAGTGTTACGCTTGCATGTGTTACGCTTGCATAGTGTTACGCTTGAATAGTGTTACACTTGCATTGTGTTACACTTGCATAGTGTTACGCTTGCATAGTGTTACACTTGCATTGTGTTACGCTTGCATAGTGTTACGCTTGCATAGTGTTACGCTTGCATAGTGTTACGCTTGCATTTTGTTACGCTTGCATAGTGTTATGCTTGCATAGTGTTACGTTTGCATAGTGTTACGCTTGCATAGTGTTACGCTTGCATAGTGTTATGCTTGCATAGTGTTACGTTTGCATAGTTTTACGCTTGCGTAGTGTTACGCTTGAATAGTGTTATGTTTGCATAGTGTTACGCTTGCATAGTGTTACGCGTGCATAGTGTTACGCTTGCATTGTGTTACGCTTGCATAGTGTTACGCTTGCATAGTGTTACGTTTGCATAGTGTTACGCTTGCATAGTGTTACGCTTGCATAGTGTTACGCTTGCATAGTGTTACGTTTGCATAGTTTTACGCTTGCATAGTGTTACGCTTGAATAGTGTTACGTTTGCATAGTGTTACGCTTGCATAGTGTTACGTTTGCATAGTGTTACGCTTGCATAGTGTTACGCTTGAATAGCGTTACACTTGCATAGTGTTACGCTTGCATAGTGTTACGCTTGCATAGTGTTACCGCTTGAATAGTGTTACACTTGCATAGTGTTACGCTTGCATAGTGTTACGCTTGAATAGTGTTACACTTGCATAGTGTTACGCTTGCATAGTGTTATGCTTGAATAGTGTTACACTTGCATAGTGTTACGCTTGCATAGTGTTACGCTTGAATAGTGTTACACTTGCATAGTGTTACGCTTGCATAGTGTTACGCTTGAATAGTGTTACGCTTGCATAGTTTTACGCTTGCATAGTGTTACACTTGCATAGTGTTACACTTGCATAGTGTTATGCTTGAATAGTGTTACACTTGCATAGTGTTACACTTGAATAGTGTTACGCTTGATTAGTTTTACGCTTGCATAGTGTTACACTTGCATAGTGTTACACTTGAATAGTGTTACGCTTGCATAGTTTTACGCTTCCATAGTGTTACACTTGCATAGTGTTACGCTTGCATAGTGTTATGCTTGAATAGTGTTACACTTGCATAGTGTTGCACTTGCATTGTGTTACGCTTGAATAGTGTTACGCTTGCATGTGTTACGCTGGCATAGTGTTACGCTTGAATAGTGTTACACTTGCATTGTGTTACACTTGCATAGTGTTACGCTTGCATAGTGTTACACTTGCATTGTGTTACGCTTGCATAGTGTTACGCTTGCATAGTGTTACGCTTGCATAGTGTTACGCTTGCATTGTGTTACGCTTGCATAGTGTTACGCTTGCATAGTGTTACGTTTGCATAGTGTTACGCTTGCATAGTGTTACGCTTGCATAGTGTTATGCTTGCATAGTGTTACGTTTGCATAGTTTTACGCTTGCGTAGTGTTACGCTTGAATAGTGTTATGTTTGCATAGTGTTACGCTTGCATAGTGTTACGCTTGAAAGTGTTACACTTGCATAGTGTTACGCTTGCATAGTGTTACGCTTGAATAGTGTTACACTTGCATAGTGTTACGCTTGCATAGTGTTACGCTTGAATAGTGTTACGCTTGCATAGTGTTACGCTTGCATAGTGTTACGCTTGAATAGTGTTACACTTGCATAGTGTTACGCTTGCATAGTGTTACGCTTGCATAGTGTTACGCTTGAATAGTGTTACACTTGCATAGTGTTACGCTTGCATAGTGTTACGCTTGAATAGTGTTACACTTGCATAGTGTTACGCTTGCATAGTGTTACGCTTGAATAGTGTTACACTTGCATAGTGTTACGCTTGCATAGTGTTACGCTTGAATAGTGTTACACTTGCATAGTGTTACGCTTGCATAGTGTTACGCTTGAATAGTGTTACACTTGCATAGTGTTACGCTTGCATAGTGTTACGCTTGCATAGTGTTACGCTTGCATAGTGTTACGCTTGCATAGTGTTACGCTTGAATAGTGTTACGCTTGCATAGTGTTACGCTTGCATAGTGTTACGCTTGAATAGTGTTACACTTGCATAGTGTTACGCTTGCATAGTGTTACGCTTGAATAGTGTTACACTTGCATAGTGTTACGCTTGCATAGTGTTACGCTTGAATAGTGTTACACTTGCATAGTGTTACGCTTGCATAGTGTTACGCTTGAATAGTGTTACACTTGCATAGTGTTACGCTTGCATAGTGTTACGCTTGAATAGTGTTACACTTGCATAGTGTTACGCTTGCATAGTGTTACGCTTGAATAGTGTTACACTTGCATAGTGTTACGCTTGCATAGTGTTACGCTTGAATAGTGTTACACTTGCATAGTGTTACGCTTGCATAGTGTTACGCTTGCATGGTGTTATGCTTGCATTGTGTTACACTTCAATAATGTTACGCTTGCATAGTTTTACGCTTGCATAGTGTTACACTTGCATAGTGTTACGCTTGCATAGTGTTATGCTTGAATAGTGTTACACTTGCATAGTGTTACACTTGCATTGTGTTACGCTTGCATAGTGTTACGCTTGCATAGTGTTACGCTTGCATAGTGTTACGCTTGCATTGTGTTACGCTTGCATAGTGTTACGCTTGCATAGTGTTACGTTTGCATAGTGTTACGCTTGCATAGTGTTACGCTTGCATAGTGTTACGCTTGCATAGTGTTACGTTTGCATAGTTTTACGCTTGCATAGTGTTACGCTTGAATAGTGTTACGTTTGCATAGTGTTACGCTTGCATAGTGTTACGTTTGCATAGTGTTACGCTTGCATAGTGTTACGCTTGAATAGCGTTACACTTGCATAGTGTTACGCTTGCATAGTGTTACGCTTGCATAGTGTTACCGCTTGAATAGTGTTACACTTGCATAGTGTTACGCTTGCATAGTGTTACGCTTGAATAGTGTTACACTTGCATAGTGTTACGCTTGCATAGTGTTATGCTTGAATAGTGTTACACTTGCATAGTGTTACGCTTGCATAGTGTTACGCTTGAATAGTGTTACACTTGCATAGTGTTACGCTTGCATAGTGTTACGCTTGAATAGTGTTACGCTTGCATAGTTTTACGCTTGCATAGTGTTACACTTGCATAGTGTTACACTTGCATAGTGTTATGCTTGAATAGTGTTACACTTGCATAGTGTTACACTTGAATAGTGTTACGCTTGATTAGTTTTACGCTTGCATAGTGTTACACTTGCATAGTGTTACACTTGAATAGTGTTACGCTTGCATAGTTTTACGCTTGCATAGTGTTACACTTGCATAGTGTTACGCTTGCATAGTGTTATGCTTGAATAGTGTTACACTTGCATAGTGTTGCACTTGCATAGTGTTACGCTTGCATAGTGTTACGCTTGCATAGTGTTACGCTTGAATAGTGTTACACTTGCATAGTGTTACGCTTGCATAGTGTTACGCTTGAATAGTGTTACGCTTGCATAGTTTTACGCTTGCATAGTGTTACACTTGCATAGTGTTACACTTGCATAGTGTTATGCTTGAATAGTGTTACACTTGCATAGTGTTACACTTGAATAGTGTTACGCTTGATTAGTTTTACGCTTGCATAGTGTTACACTTGCATAGTGTTACACTTGAATAGTGTTACGCTTGCATAGTTTTACGCTTGGATAGTGTTACACTTGCATAGTGTTACGCTTGCATAGTGTTATGCTTGAATAGTGTTACACTTGCATAGTGTTGCACTTGCATTGTGTTACGCTTGAATAGTGTTACGCTTGCATGTGTTACGCTTGCATAGTGTTACGCTTGAATAGTGTTACACTTGCATTGTGTTACACTTGCATAGTGTTACGCTTGCATAGTGTTACACTTGCATTGTGTTACGCTTGCATAGTGTTACGCTTGCATAGTGTTACGCTTGCATAGTGTTACGCTTGCATTGTGTTACGCTTGCATAGTGTTACGCTTGCATAGTGTTACGTTTGCATAGTGTTACGCTTGCATAGTGTTACGCTTGCATAGTGTTATGCTTGCATAGTGTTACGTTTGCATAGTTTTACGCTTGCGTAGTGTTACGCTTGAATAGTGTTATGTTTGCATAGTGTTACGCTTGCATAGTGTTACGCTTGAAAGTGTTACACTTGCATAGTGTTACGCTTGCATAGTGTTACGCTTGAATAGTGTTACACTTGCATAGTGTTACGCTTGCATAGTGTTACGCTTGAATAGTGTTACGCTTGCATAGTGTTACGCTTGCATAGTGTTACGCTTGAATAGTGTTACACTTGCATAGTGTTACGCTTGCATAGTGTTACGCTTGCATAGTGTTACGCTTGAATAGTGTTACACTTGCATAGTGTTACGCTTGCATAGTGTTACGCTTGAATAGTGTTACACTTGCATAGTGTTACGCTTGCATAGTGTTACGCTTGAATAGTGTTACACTTGCATAGTGTTACGCTTGCATAGTGTTACGCTTGAATAGTGTTACACTTGCATAGTGTTACGCTTGCATAGTGTTACGCTTGCATGGTGTTATGCTTGCATTGTGTTACACTTCAATAGTGTTACGCTTGCATAGTTTTACGCTTGCATAGTGTTACACTTGCATAGTGTTACGCTTGCATAGTGTTATGCTTGAATAGTGTTACACTTGCATAGTGTTACACTTGCATTGTGTTAAGCTTGAATAGTGTTACGCTTGCATTGTGTTACGCTTGAATAGTGTTACGCTTGCATAGTGTTACACTTGCATAGTGTTATGCTTGAATAGTGTTACACTTGCATAGTGTTACACTTGCATTGTGTTACGCTTGAATAGTGTTACGCTTGCATAGTGTTACGCTTGAATAGTGTTACACTTGCATAGTGTTATGCTTGCATTGTTTTACGCTTGAATAGTGTTACGCTTGCATAGTGTTATGCTTGCATAGTGTTACGCTTGAATAGTGTTACGCTTGCATTGTGTTACGCTTGAATACTGTTACGCTTGCATTGTGTTACGCTTGAATAGTGTTACGCTTGAATAGTGTTACACTTGCATGGTGTTATGCTTGCATTGTGTTACGCTTGAATAGTGTTACGCTTGCATTGTGTTACGCTTGAATAGTGTTACGCTTGAATAGTGTTACGCTTGCATTGTGTTACGCTTGAATAGTGTTACACTTGCATAGTGTTATGCTTGCATTGTGTTACGCTTGAATAGTGCTACGCTTGCATAGTGTTACGCTTGAATAGTGTTACACTTGCATAGTGTTACGCTTGCATAGTGTTACGCTTGAATAGTGTTACGCTTGCATAGTGTTACGCTTGAATAGTGTTACGTTTGCATAGTGTTATGCTTGAATAGTGTTACGCTTGCATATTGTTACGCTTGAATAGTGTTACACTTGCATAGTGTTATGCTTGCATTGTGTTACGCTTGAATAGTGTTACGCTTGCATAGTGTTACGCTTGAATAGTGTTACACTTGCATAGTGTTACGCTTGAATAGTGTTACGCTTGAAAAGTGTTACACTTGCATAGTGTTATGCTTGAATAGTGTTACGCTTGCATTGTGTTACACTTGAATAGTGTTACACTTGCATAGTGTTATGCTTGCATTGTGTTATGCTTGAATAGTGTTACGCTTGCATAGTGTTACGCTTGAATAGTGTTACACTTGCATAGTGTTACGCTTGAATAGTGTTACACTTGCATAGTGTTACGCTTGAATAGTGTTACACTTGCATAGTGTTACGCTTGAATAGTGTTACGCTTGAAAAGTGTTACGCTTGCATAGTGTTACGCTTGAATAGTGTTACGCTTGAATAGTGTTACGCTTGCATTGTGTTACGCTTGAATAGTGTTACGCTTGAATAGTGTTACACTTGCATGGTGTTATGCTTGCATTGTGTTACGCTTGAATTGTGTTACGCTTGCATAGTGTTACGCTTGCATAGTGTTACGCTTGCATAGTGTTACGCTTGCATAGTGTTACGCTTGAATAGTGTTACGCTTGCATAGTGTTACGCTTGAATAGTGTTATGCTTGCATAGTGTTACGCTTGCATAGTGTTACGCTTGAATAGTGTTACACTTGCATGGTGTTATGCTTGCATTGTGTTACGCTTGAATAGTGTTACGCTTGCATAGTGTTACGCTTGAATAGTGTTACACTTGCATAGTGTTATGCTTGCATAGTGTTACGCTTGCATAGTGTTTCGCTTGAAAAGTGTTACGCTTTCATAGTGTTACACTTGCATGGTGTTACCCTTGCATAGTGTTACGCTTGAATAGTGTTACGCTTGCATAGTGTTACGCTTGCATAGTGTTACGCTTGAAAAGTGTTACGCTTGCATAGTGTTACGCTTGCATAGTGTTACGCTTGAAAAGTGTTACGCTTGCATAGTGTTACGCTTGAATAGTGTTACACTTGCATAGTGTTACGCTTGAATAGTGTTACACTTGCATGGTCTCATGCTTGCATTGTGTTACGCTTGAATAGTGTTACGCTTGCATAGTGTTACGTTTGCATTGTGTTACGCTTGCATTGTGCTACGCTTGCGTTGTGTAACGCTTGCATAGTGTTACGTTTGCATTGTGTTACGCTTGCATTGTGCTACGCTTGTGTCATGTTCAATGGCGTCGCATTACACTTGCATTGTAATACATTTGCATTGTATTACGCTTGCGTTGTATTACGCTTGCGTTGTATTACGCTTGCGTTGTATTACGCTTGCGTTGTATTACATTTGCGTTGTATTATGCTTGCGTTGTATTATGCTTGCGTTGTATTACGGTTGCGTTGTTTTACGCTTGCATAGTGTTACGCTTGAATTGTGTTACGCTTGCATAGTGTTACGCTTGCATTGTGTTACGCATGCATTGAGTTACGCTTGAATTGTGTTACGCATGCGCTATGTTATGCTTGCGTAACGTGACATTTGCGTCGCATTAAGTTTGCGTTCTGTTACGCCTGCGTCACATTACGCTTGCGTCGTTTTACACTTGTGTCGTAAAATGCTTACGTTGTATTACGCTTGCGTCATGTTCAATGGCGTCGCATTACGCTTGCGTTGTTTTACATTTGCGTTGTATTACGCTTGCGTTATATTACATTTGTGTTGTATTACGCTTGCTTCATGTTCAATGGCGTCACTTTACGCTTGCGTCGTATTACGCCTCCTTGATGTTACACTTGCGTCAAGTTAAATTTGCGACATGTAAATTTTGTGTCAGGTTATGGTTGCCTCGTATTATGTTTGCGCTTACTGTTTGTTGCCTCGTGTTGCGCTGGGAGTTACGTTGGTGTTACACTTGTGTTGTGCTTGCTTTGCATTTGTGTAACGCTTGTGCTAGGTTTATGTAACGTTTGAATTCGTAATCTTTGAAATGCCCAACCTTTGGATTGTAACATTTGTGTTACGTTTGTTTTGTGTTGTGTTTGCAATTCATTACGTTTGCGTTGTGTCACGTTCTTCATTGCGTTATGTTTGCATTGAGTGACGTTTGCGTTGCATTACCTTTGGTTTACAATCGTTTTGCGTCATGTATCCGTTGTGTTGACGTTGCGTTTATGTCGCCATGAAACTAAGCTGTAGACGGAGAGATCCTTACATGAAGAACTTAATATCACACTCAGCTACATTTGTGTTGAATCGCACAATAATGCTAATTCCTCTCCGGTGTCAAGTCTCCAGTAGCTACAAGTATTTTTCTCATTTGAAATGTGTGTACTTAAATTGGAATAAATGTAAATAAACATTTTAATTAAAATGTTTGCTCTGTGATAATTCTTTAATCTGTCACAGCCTCACACACACACACACACACACACACACACACACGCTTCATCTCAATTGTATGAATAAATAGTGATTAATTAGGGACCTGCATATTTAATGAATTATCATTAGTATTCTGTTTCTGTTGTTGTTGTTTTTTTTACTTTAAAGCCTGGTTGTTGATTTTAACTAGACATGCAGGAAGAGCTAACCTTTGCGACGGAGCACAGCGATAATTAAAAGTTCCACACTTGGAGACACACACACACACACACACACACACACACACACACACACACACACACACACACACACACACACACACACACACACACACACACAGGCTGGTGTGAGTCTGGCGAAGAAGCAACAGTGCACTTTAGTTTTTACTTGGTCTACTTGGCGGGGTCTCCATGGTAACCGCTATAGCTGACCTTCAAATATGTGCAGCTTCCATTTGGCTGAGGTTGACTAATCAGATCGCATCAGTGGGCCACGGACGGGTCTTCAGGTTCTGACAAAGTTAGCCGAGGTTTGCTCCGGAGGTTCTGCCGCACATGCACGGCAGCCCCGGCGAGATAAAAAAAAAAAGTTGTGGGGTGTAGGAGGTGGAAGTGGGGGGTCACTCAAGACTTGAATCAATTACTTCCTCTTTGATCAATAAAGCAGCCATTACCTGACGGTGAGCTCCACAGAACCCTCCGTCTCCCGGTGGGTCCGCCTTTCATTCCGGTCCAAACGCTGTCGGTCCAAACATCTGGGGGTCTGCAGACCAGCCTCCCGTGGAGCCCTTTGGTGCGTGTGGTACCGTTCAAGGCTCCACTTCCTGCCGTACCCCTTGATGTGGCCGCGACCATAGATGTGATTTATGAGTCCACTAAGTTTGTCCCCTCGTTTAATACCGCCATTATTATTATTATTATGACCGCACACCCCCTCCTCAATCTCCCACCTGCAGGCTCGCGACGGAGGCTGACGCAGCTTCTGTGCGCGACTTTAATGGAACTTTGGTCCCGGTTTGCGTGAAGACAGCGTGACGGGGCTGATGACGCAGAAAACGTTCATTTCCCTGGCGAGGGCCGCGAAGTTTTCGACGTGTCGTTCGATTCCAAAAACTTTGAGTGAAGATGGTTGCGAAGGGCCTGTCCCAGCTACCTCGGGGGGGGTCTGGGCGTCGTCAAAAAGGTCGCCGACGCTCACCTCAGATTCATGTTTCCGAGATCGTAACTGCTGTAAAAGGATGAAAAAATTGTGACATAAAAACAACAGAAAAAATGACACAAAGGCTGCAGAAGCCCCGAAAAAAGATTGGAATTATTTTTGGGGAATTTTAATTGGAAATTATCTAAATTATTTTTAAAATGACAAAGAATCAATAGATCTTGCGATTTGCAAAATAAACTTTATATACTTTTCTTTTATGAAACAACGTCCATAAATAGATACAAAAGCCTGGAAGAAAAAAAACTGTAAAAAGTAGTATTTGTTTTTTTGGGGGGTTTTCTAAACAAATTGTGAAGAAATTAGTAAAAAAAATAGTTCAAAATATTTGAGTAAGATGGTAAGAAAGAAAATGTCGTGTTTGTGTCCAAAAATATATTTTAAAGTCTGTCAAAAACTTGCGAAAAGGCAACATACAGTATAAAAGTCAACAAATGTTGAAAGAAGGAAAATATATGTGGAAAAAAATGTATGAGAACTTTGTTGGAAAAGATGCTGACGATGAGGAAATTTAAAATACCTGTAAGAAAAAAAAGACAGGTCAAGTACTGTAAACAAAATACAAGAAAAACTGCTTTTTTTATCTCTAGAAAATGCATAGGAAATTAGAAAAATATGAATTATTTGGAAGTGATTAAGATATTAAAATGACGGATAATGTAAAGGATTGGAAAAATATATATATATATCTGTCTGTGTCCAAAAATACCATTTAAGTTCTTTCAAAAAGTGGCATAAAATAAAAAAAAGTAATCATGCAAAAATGGTAAAAACCTACAAAAAACATTATTAAAGTAAAAAAAAAAGATAAGAGAAAAGTTATTCAGTTAAAAAGAGCGAGAATGAAAATATAAAAATTAATTTCAAGAAGAAATTTATCGACGGGGGAAACAAAAACTTCTGTTAATAAATGTCAATAAATCAAATTCCCTTTGATGTAGTAAAATGAAGATACAATATATTGAGACATTTTCCTGATAGCAAACGACCCCACGAGGCCCCCGACCCGCAGATTTATGTTTCTTATACACTTGCCACTGATATTGAATCCATTACATATTGAATCAACTTTTTATGCAATAAAGAGTCGCTCGGTGACCTTTGACATGTGCTTCCAACTAGCGCTTCAGAAGTTTGAGGTGAAGCGTTTCCTCCGAGAATCAAAAGAAACCTCATCAAAGAGGGGAAAACCCTCCATCGTTCCTCCCTTTCGTGTCGGCAGGAACACAGCAGAGTTGCTGGTTCGAGTCCAGGTCGACACACGGGCGGAAGTCCCGGGTCCAGGGTTGAGAGGAAGTTCTTGACCAGAGCGGAGGGATGTGGTGCGGGTTTGTTTACGGGCCACACATTGTTCAGAGCGATGGCGAGTCTGAGCAGCGAGCGCTCCAGTGGCGCAGGAAGCGGATTCCTAAAAACAACATGTCAATGTTTCGCTCAGATGTCAACAAGTACAACAGGAAGTGGCTCTTTTTCAAAACCGCCGTTCGCGCACGTGTCTGTTCTTCCTCGTGTAAACAGGCTCTGACCTCCATTGTCCTGGGTGTTCCCCCTGTGACCCACCTTCAGACGCCGGAACCTCCTCAAGAGGAATCCGAGCTCAGTGTTTCCAATTAAGAGCTTTAGAAGACAGATGGATGGGAATCCAGCTGGATTGTGTTGCTGCCTCTGAGGACCTTCTGTTGAGACACGAGAAGACGCGCTGGAAAAAATCTAACCACGGTGCTCTGGCGCCCTCTTGCGTTCAGAGATCCACATGCATCCTCCTCGTGATCTCATGGTGAATTTCCTCAGATATTTTGATATCATTTTAGAATATATACGTTATATATCAAATATGTGTCTTTTTTACGCCTTTCCCCGACTTTTTTTTTACTTTTACATTGATAAAAATGTACTCTTATTAGAATTGTCTTTACATTCAAGCAAAATAAGACGTTTGTTTCATTGTGTGCTTTTTGCTTTTTCATCCACTTGTTTATTTTTATATATTTAATCGTTTTCTATTAAAGCTTTTTTTTTTATTGAAGCAACTTTTTTTAATTCAAGCAACATGTTTGTTTTTCGTGTGTGATTTAAGCTTTTTACATTTTCCTTCTTTATCTGAAATATTTTTATTTCATTCTCTCATTTTATCTTATTTTGTTATGTAACAAATTCCTATGTTGTGGAAATAAAAGTTTCCCATTCCGTGTTTTCTATTTTAGCAACATGTTTTTCTGTGTGTTTAAAACTTCCCCAAATTTTCCTTTTTGATTGTAATAATTTCTTTGGTTGTTTTTGGGTTCTTATTTTTCAGAAATTGCAGTGAAATTAAAACATTTTTGGAGCTTTAAAAAGGTTATTTCATGAGAAGTCTGGCTAAAAGAGAATTGATCCTGTCAAGAAAAGTGAATGACAAATAACCCTCGTCTTCTGAGGGTCGAGGTGACCCTAGAGCCCGAAAACAAATGTGTTTGTGGTATCCTTTCTGTTTTCTCTTGGTCAAGGTGAACGACCTCCATATGCCACATCGCAAATATGTATTTGGGAGGTCGTTCACCTTGAATCAGACACAACACAAGGGATACCACAAACACATTTGATTTCGGGACTACCGGACGGGCGGGCGGACAGCTGACTGGATAGATTTTTAACAACAAAAGCACTTTTTACTACGAATTAAAGTTAAAAACGCCAACATTCATGACGTAATAAATTAACTGTATTAACAATTACAAATGAAACTACAAACTCGAGGCCCAGGGGCCACATTCGGTCCTTCAAGTAGTGTTGTGTGGTCCGAAAGAGGTGGAATATTTTTGAACAGAAATGAAAAACAGGATGAAGGACATTGAGCCTGGAGGTAAGAAAAGGCATAAAATAAACAATTGTAAGGTTCTTTTTCACTTTCTTAATATTTTTGAAACACAAAAAAACAAATAAACACCTAATTGTGCTGTAGAAACAACTTTATTGAACTTTACTGGAATAAAAATGTAAGAAAAAAAAACGCATTGAAAGAATTTAACTACAATTTTTGTTGCTGTAAATAAACGTCACACAATCAAAGAAAACAAACATAATTTCAAAACTGTTCAAACCTCGAGGTCGTCATCCAGTTTTCGAAGCAAGATTTTATAGCAGAGTATTGATAGTTACACATGTTCTGTGCTTGATGAAAAAGAAGAAAAGATCCACTCTTGGCGTTTCAAATCTCGGAATCTGAATCCGTCTCTTTCATTTGCACGGCTCCGCTCATCAGCCACCTGCTGTGGAGGGACATAAGTCAGGTCAGTAACCTTTTGTTCGTCAGTAAACACTAGTTGTAAACACAACCCTTCATTTGCATCAACACAACACTGTACTTTCTTCACGTCACTGACAGTTGTCACGTTCTCACAAACGTAAAAGTATTTTGTAAATACTTAAATCCTCATCATTTTTGACCTGGAAATAATGCATTTTCTGCCATGATTTGATCAAAATTTGCAACACGTTTGTTTACTTCACAGTAAGTTTAAATGTATATATTTTTATTTTGCATACATTTCTGTTACAACTAATCATTTTGTAGATCACTTTTTGTCCAAGTGGATTTTGCAAGTGTGGCAAGTATATTTTTTACCAAATAACTGCAGTTACTATCAGTAATTTTGTACTAAACTTTGATTCAATTGCTTTTGTATCTTTGTGAGTATTTACTTGATACTTCTGTATCTGATTACTTTTTGTATTCTTTTAGTACTCTGAGTATGTATGTACTCAATTTCTATTCAATTACTTCTGTATATTTTTAAATAATTTACTTGATTACTTTGTATCCGATTACTTTTTTTAATTGTGAATTTCCACAGGATTACTTTTGTGACCCAGTACTCTTTTATTGCGTATTTACACAGGATTACTTTTGTATCTCATTACTTATTATAATTGTGTATTTCCACAGGATTACTTTTGTGACCCAGTACTTTTTTATTGCGTATTTCCACAGGATTACTTTTGTATCTCATTACTTATTATAATTGTGTATTTCCACAGGATTACTTTTGTGACCCAGTACTTTTTTATTGTGTATTTCAACAGGATTACTTTTGTGACACAGTACTTTTTTATTGTGTATCTACACAGGATTACTTTTGTATCTCATTACTTATTATAATTGTGTATTTCCACAGGATTACTTTTGTGACCCAGTACTTTTATACTGCCTATTTACACAGGATTACTTTTGTATCTCATTACTCATTATATTTGCATATTTTCACAGGATTACTTTTGTATCTCATTACTCATTATATTTGCGTATTTCCACAGGATTACTTTTGTGACCCAGTACTTTTTTATTGTGTATTTCAACAGGATTACTTTTGTGACACAGTACTTTTTTATTGTGTATCTACACAGGATTACTTTTGTATCTCATTACATATTATAATTGTGTATTTCCACAGGATTACTTTTGTGACCCAGTACTTTTATACTGCCTATTTACACAGGATTACTTTTGTATCTCATTACTCATTATATTTGCGTATTTTTCCAGGATTACTTTTGTATCTCATTACTCATTATATTTGCATATTTTCACAGGATTACTTTTGTATCTCATTACTCATTATATTTGCATATTTTCACAGGATTACTTTTGTATCTCATTACTCATTATATTTGCGTATTTTTCCAGGATTACTTTTGTATCTCATTACTCATTATATTTGCGTATTTTTCCAGGATTACTTTTGTATCTCATTACTCATTATATTTGCATATTTTCACAGGATTACTTTTGTATCTCATTACTCATTATATTTGCATATTTTCACAGGATTACTTTTGTATCTCATTACTCATTATATTTGTGTATTTTCATAGGATTACTTTTGTATCCCAGTACTTTTACTATAGTTTGTTGGTGTCCGAGCTCTTTTTGTAATCAAGTACTCTTGATAAAACACAAAAAGTAACTTACACGTTCCAGTGGCCAGGGTTCCGTCTCAGACCTGGGACAGAAGACAAGGTTAAAAGACGCAGAGTTACGTTTCAAACCAACACTCACGGAAGATGGACCAGGCGGTTCCTGCAGCCACGAGCGCCAGCACCAGCACCACTGGGACCCAAATAGCTACCAGGTTGGTCCCCGGCTCGTCCTTGTCGCTCATCTACGAGAACCAAACCAACACTCAAGACGAGGCCAACGGCGACGGATGCTTCTCAACTTACAGAGGCGCCATTGTTGGTGGACTCGGTGGACACGATGGAGGCCTCCTCGTGATGACCTGGTCCAAAATAAAAATAAAATCACATTAACGGGTGAAGTCCGGTACGACGAGTCGACTATAGGCACCAGTGGTGACGGTCAGGACGTTGCTGGCCTCGCTGGTTCCCTGACTGTTCTTGGAGAACATCCGGATGTTGTAGGTGGACGGCTTGTTCTCCAGGATGGTGGTCGTGTTCTCAGTCGCGTCGATGACCAGAACGATCTTGGTCACGTCCCAGGAAGCTGGAGATCGAATAGAAACACGTCACATGTTGTCAGATGATCCCAGATGCGGTAAAGAAACCGTAGAAAACAAAACTTGCCGTTAATGGCTTTGTACTCCAGGATGTAGGAAGTGATGGAGCTGTTGCCCTGAGAGCCTGGAGACCAGGAGAGGCAGATGGTGTACTCATCCACCTCTTTCAGGACCAGCATCGGAGGGTCAGGGCGGCCTGCAGAGCGAGTAGACCGGTATAAATATTCAAGTGAAAATACTTGATACAAAAATAACTCTGACACAGAAGTAGTCGAGTCTAAATACTCTTTTTCCCAGGATAACTGTCATCAGGAAAATTTCAAAGCAATCAAGCTAAAGTACTTTGACACAAAAGTAATATAGTAAAAATATTTCATCTCATCAAGTACTCAGATACAAATAAAGAACAATTGCTTTAGTCTTTTTCAAATGTTGATTCGTGAATTTAATTTTAACAGTTAAAACTTTTTTTCTTTTTTTCCCAATAACAATATGTATTTATGTATTTCTTTAGTAATTATTCTTTAACTTTTTTTTATAGGCACATTTTTAAGTTATGGTTTAAAATTACTTGGATTCAAAAAGTATCCAGTAAAAATGCTTGGTACAAAAGTAAAATACTTGATTGAAACTACTTATTTACATAAGGTACTCTGATACAAGACTGATTAGACTACATAAATTACTCAAACGTAGTCAGGTTTAATACTATATAATATAGTATATAGTTTATATCATAATACACTAAAATGACTTAACCCCTAAAGTACTCTCATTACAGAACTAATGGGAGTAAAATACTATATTACAAAAAGTATGTGGATAAAAAGGGAATCAGCCGAAAATACTTGTAATTGTGTTCTTTTTCCTGTTTTATTGTTAGGATTGGAGTAAAAGTACATGGATTCAAATTAAATCGAGCAACACTACTTAATTAAAAAAAAAAAAAAAATACTAAGTAGTCCCCAATACTAATAATCCAGTAAAAGTACTGATAACACAATAGTAATTGAGTGAAACTACTTGAGATTAGATAACAAAAATACTCAAATGTAATCAGGTATTATACTCTGAGTATGTAAAAATACTTAATTGCAAAAAGTAGTCAGATAAAATTATATAGTACATATTTTAAATGTGTTTCAGGATTTTAGTTTAAAAAAAAATTAAATGTAGATTAAATTAATTTCAGAGGTTTATGAATTTGTTTCAGACAGTAAACTTAGTTAAATACTTTCAAGTTAGAAAATGTGTTTCAGGGATTTATACATAAATTAGAAGAGTCTGTAAAAGTGTTTTGCCTTATGATTAATGAAATATATTTTAATTGAGGTTGTTGCTCAGAGGATCATAATATTTTAAAATCACAATTTTTTTGAGAAGTTCATGAAATATTTTAGAATTTTTTTATTATTATTTTTTACATTTTGATTTGATAGCAATTAGCCTGTTAGCTTTAGAAATATACCGGGTGCGAGAGTCGTGGCAGTATCCCAGAATGCAGTGCTCGCAGTAGAATACACCGGAGTGGTCATAGTACCTGAAATAAAAAACATTCCCATCAATCCACATTTATATAAATGTATTTAATGATACTCACTTGAGGATTCTTCTCCCGGCGTAGGTTTAGTCACGGGAGCTTAAGAAAGAAATAAGCAAACGTTACTTTGTGTTTATCTTCAGAGTATTTTTTCTTAACTCACGCTCATCGAAGGTCGAGCAGATCTGAGACGGAGACTCGAGTCCGAAGCCGACGCTGGTTCCGGCCTGAACGCCCACGATGTACATGGTCGACGGCTTCAGTTGGGTCAGGGTGACGTTTCGCGGCAGTTTTTTAGGCACGAACTTCTCCTGGCGACGTCCAGAACGTCGAGTGACGTTGTTGTACTCTTTGTAGTTGATCTTGTAACCGACAAGATTTCCGTTCATGAGCTCAGCGGCCGGAGACTGGAAGAGAAAAGAGTTAGAGGTCGACTACAAATACTGCAACCTTCCATCCAAGTAAATTATCTAGTATTTTTACTAGATCGCTTTTGTTATACTTTTGGTATCTAAGCATTTTTTTTACACTTACTTTTGTATCCAATAACTGTAAAATTTAGCAAAAGTACTTTTACCTGATGATCGTGTACTCAATAAGTACAAATAGTACTCGGATCCGAATGTAATCATGTAAAAATACTGCTTGAAAAGTAAAGAAATTTAATCCCGTAACAATAATCAAGTGCTAAAAGTAATCAGATACAAAAGTACTCAAATATACAAAGTACTTGGATAAAAAATACATCCAGAAAAAGTACTCATGCACGAAGTAATTTAGTAAAGTTATTCGAATAGTAATCAGCTAAAATAAATAATGGTGTAAAAAAATAAAATAGTAAAAAAAATTAATTACAAAAACTAGTGGGATTCAAAAGTCATAGAAGAAAAAGGATTCATGTATGAATAGTACTTGGATTCAAAAGTATTCCGTTGATTCGTGTTAGTAATAATGTGTGAAAGTCCTCAAAAATGCAAGGTGTTCTGCTACAAAATTATACAAGTAAAATAATTGGAGTAGCAAATGTACACAAATACAAAGGGATCCACCAGGTACATATCAATTATCTGATGGTAAAAGTGGGTAAAAATACTTGGATACCAAGTAATCAGGTACAACTAGTAGGTGGATGCAAATAGAATATTTGCATATTAGTACAAATATTTTAGTAAAATTACAATAGTAAAAATAAGTACTTAGATACAAAAGTTATTTGGGACTTGAAAACAAAAAAATACTTGTATTTAGAAAGGGTAAAAGTACCCATATACAAAAGTCACAAAGTACCACAGGTACTTGAATACAAAGATAACCTCCAGTAAAAATGCGATCGGGTAAAATTACAATTACAAAGTAGTAGTAGGTTAGGTTAGGTTAGGTTAGATAGAACTTTATTGATCACTCAGGAGGTCTCCTTCGGGAAATAGTTTTTTTTTCGAAATAACCACAGCAAATACAGCAATTTTTCATTAAAAAAAAACATTAAAAAAGAAGAAGAACAAAGAGAAATAAAGAGAAAGAACAAGATGATACAATCTAAGTCTAAAGATAAAGAAGATAGAAAAAAGAAAAATAACAAAGACAAAGGATAGATTAGAAAGGGTTTAACACAGAACAGAACATCATGATACTTTTACTCCACTCCTGCCCCCGAACTGAGAATTGTTAGTAGTAGCACTTTTACATTTTCATACTGGCATTTTATTGATTTAAAGTACTGCGAAACAATTAAAACATGTAATTGAGTGAGTAAAGTTCAGAACTACAATCAATTTAAATTAGAAACCACTTTACCTTCCATGTGACTTGAATGCTTCGTGTGGAAAGAGGCAGCACCTGCACGTCCAGAGGTGGACCGTCTGGTTCTGAGGAGCCGATCAAGACGTCACCAACTCATGTGGTAGAACCAGAGTCGCACACCGACCCGCATCGTAGAACCAGAGTCGCACACGTACCTGCTTGTTTGGTGGTGACGCTCAGAGTGTTGCCATCGGCGCTGGTTCCGACCACGTTGACGGCAAACATCCGCAGGTTGTAGCTTCTGGCCGGACGGAAGTCCACCAGGGTCAGCTGGGTCAGCGTCGGGTCGTACACTTCGGTTCGTACGGCCGTGTCCCAGGGTGCTGTGCGGCAAAAAGAAAAAGGCGCTTCACTCAACCCGTCTGTTCATCGAGGACTGGACGATCATACCGTTCCTCTCCTTCACGTCCACCCTGTAGGAGGTGATGGGTCGTCCGGCGCTGAACGGAAGGTTCCAGTGAATCGTCAGAGTCTTCGCCTCCACGTCTTTGATCATCATCGTCACTGGATGAGGAGGACCTGCACAGACAAGATATATTCATTAATATACTTCAAAATCATCACCAAATATCCGTTACTTATTGCATTATTGTACTTTTTATCACAGTATCCATGGCAATATGTACCTCAACCTCTTACTGTTTCAAATGTTCAAATATAATCTTGTTTTACAATATTTTGTGTCTAAAAAGATACACAAGTATCCTTCAAAGCCCTGAAGATATTAATACATATACTAATGTAAATATAAAATGTATTCATTAATTAAAAAAGACTTGGATACATTAGTAAAAGTCGGGTATATAAAAATACTCGGATACGGGGGTAATCCATTAAAAATATACAAGTGAACTTAACTTAAGTTAAGTAAAAGTAGATTTACTTGAGTACAAAAAGTATTTGGATCGAAAAGTAAATAAAAAGATTTACCCCAAAATACTACTTGTATTCCGAGACAATAGTAATTGAGTAAAGATACTAGAGGGGAAAGGACTCAAGTACAAAAAAGTAAACAAACAAAAATGATCTCATACAAATGTACTCTGGGTCAAATTTAATTGAGTAAAATACTTCAGTGAAAATACTTGTGTGTAAAAAGTACACACAATATAGTAAAAAAAATACCCAAATAGAAAAGTACCAACAGACAAAAGTAATGGAGCAAAAATACTAGAGTAAAAGTACTCGAGTACAGAAAGTAAACAAATACAAATGATCTAATTCAAATGTATTCAGAGAAAAAAGTAATAGAATAAAAATAAATAAAAGTTAAAATACTCTTAATACAAAAGTATAGAAAATATTGAGTAAACTAACTCAAGTACTCACTTACATACAGTAGTTGGATACACAGGTACCAGGGTTAAAATGTTATCAATTAAATAAACTAGGGTTTAATTACTCAAATGGAAAAAGTATTATGTTATAAAAGTAATCAAGTACAAAAAAAATACTCTAATAGGAAAAGCATTTAGATACAAAAGTGGCAAAGTAGAAATACAAAAAGTTACTGGGACACAAAATAAATCAAATAAAAAAAGTACTTGGATACAAAAGTAAGTTTGACTGTATGTGACTAGAAGTTTTTTGAAAATATGAACGTTTTACTTTTACAAGATTCAACAGTAATTATCGCTGATTTATTTCCAACTTCAGATCAAGAACCTGTCAGAACCTGTCAAGAAGCCTGTAGATCACACACTCAAACACACACACACACACACACACACACACACCCCCACACGCACGAACACACACACACACACACACACACACACACACACACACACACACACACACACACACACACACACACACACACACACACACACACACACACACACACACACACACACACACACACACACACACAGGCGAGATGAACCAAGGACACTCGATAAGAGCAGACTGTGATTGTTTCTCCTCCAGTTAACAATGTCTCAACAGTCGTGTACTTTACAATGTATCTTCAAATATTTCAAACGTTAATATTTTTTCCCATGTCCTTCAAAATGACTTCACTTAAAACTGTAAAAAATGTACTTAATTCATTTATTTATCACAATCACAGTGTTTTACAGTGAAGCTATTATTTGTTCATAAACGACCCATAATGCAACTCTTCTTCTTGATGTTTGAGGTGAATAGAATATAATTTTGACACTAAAAAAATCTTCTGAAATTAGGTTCAGACACTATTTTGACATCAAAGTTACATAAAAATATTCTGGATATTTTATTTTTCCCAGGTTATTCACGGTGTTACTTGAAATTATTAACTTTGAACCACTGACAACATTATATTCTACTCTTAATGTGACTTTAAATGAACTGATGAACTCATGAATACATCAGAGGCAAAATTGTGCCTACAAAGGTGAATCAAAAAGTATACATTTAAGATGATGCGATTCTTTAGGAGTGACACAGTTTTTGGCATCACAGGGTGTTTGTTATTCATGGTGTTACTTGAAGTTGAAGGCAATAACTTTGAACCTTCTACAACCTTATTTTGACTTTAAATGAACTGATAAAACTCATGGATACAACAAAGCAAAGTCGTGCCTACAAATGTAAGTCATTTTTATTTATATAGCGCTTTTCCAGACCAGGGTCACAAAGCGCTTAAACAATCAAAACAATATTCAATAAAGTATTTACTTTGAAGGTCAAGATAAAACTGAGAACACAACAGGAGTTCCAGAAAGTCAAGGAAAAGCCTGAACAAATAAAATAAAATGTGCATCCAATAATAATAAACTGCTGATGGTCAAAGAGTATAGATTTAGATGCATTTGTCAGAAGTCTCACCTGGCACCACCTTCAGGTACCTGTTGACCTTGTAGTCGTTGAACCAGCCCGGGACCTCCACCCGGCAGCCGTAAGTCCCCGTGTCGCTCTCCTGCACCTGCCTTATGGTCAGCGAATAGTCGCCCTCGCTCAGCCGACCCAGGATCTCGTAACGCTCCGAGGCCCTGGAGAGCATCTTCCAACCATCGCTTTTGACAATTTGTCCGATGCACCCGCTGTAGGGGATGGACCCTCGGCCCCAGCACGAGTGGAACCTGCCTTTCTTGTACTTGCAGGGAAGAGTCACGTCCGAGCCCACGGTGACATTCACGCTGGCGGCGACACCTGGGAATATTCATCATGAAAAAAGGGTCTTCAAAAGCAGAAAGACTCGGTGGGAACTCACCCAGCATCATCATCATGCACAGAACCAGGCCCAACGCTCCGGGACGACCCGCCATCAACATGCTGAGGTTCCGTCCGACCCGTCCCACCTGCTGATGGTCTCTGCGCCGAACTGAGACTTCACACTTCAACACGTTCCCGATCACATGACGGCGTCCTTGATGAGCCGGCGTTTCCCCGGCTGGAGGAGGAGTACGAGGGAGGTCCATTTCCTTCTTTGTGGTTTTGGTTCCTTATCCTCGAGGTCAACAAAAGCATCTCAGCTAGAGGAACAGACGGGAGACAGAAGCCCGGTTATCTGGTGACCTTCAAAGCAAGTTGTAGCGAGATGGTCGAACACACTTTAGACAAGATGTGTCACCAGACAAAAGATTAAAATACAGTTTTTTTTATGCACCAAAAACATTTTTCCCACAATAGAAACTATTAAAATGTGTAAGAAGCTAACTTTCATTTAAAATGAACAGAAAGAAAAACATTAAAATTAGTTCCGTTGGTTTTTTTAAACAAATACTTAGTAAATTGGAAATGCAATAAAATTTTATATGAATTTAAAGTATTTTTTTATAAAGTTTTTGCCAAATTATTTCTTCTCTTAATGTGACTTTAAATTAAGGCAAAATTGAACATGAAAATGTGTATGGAACTATACTAACATGGTCATAAGAGTATATATTTCGATGGATATTTAATAACATTTTTCATCAATCCTTACTCACCCAAGACAGACAAGAAGATTTCACCCAAAGACAGAATGAACTTTGAAGCTTCGACAACATCTTTTCTACTGTTACTTTAAAGCAGCTGATGTAACCACAGAGACACCAAAGGGCATCATGTTCCTACAAATGTGCATCAAAGATTGAAGACTTCAAGCCTTTATTGCCATTGAATACACGATGTACAACAGCAGTATCAAAGATGTGTTCAAAGATATTTCATCAGGTTCATTTCCTGTCTTATCTCTTTATGCACATGTTAGTATTAATCTTGTCTTAATTATGGAGGGAAATTGAGTAATTCTTGATAAGCAGCTGAAGGTCAAAGAGTATATTAATATTAATATATCATTAAGAATACATAACATTTATGACAGTCATCCTCTAAACACTGTCATCAGTGAGCAGAGAAGCAGAATGAGAGCACGAATGCTCCTTCCCAGGTGCAAAACAAATAGACTCAGGGACTCATTCATTTCTCGGGCTATTCAATTGTACAATTCTGAGTTCGGGGCAGGAGTGGAGTGAAAGTATCTGGATGTTCTGTTCTATGTTAGTCTTTGTATCCTTTGTCTTTGTTGTTTTTCTTTGACCTATGCTCTTTGTCTTTATCTTTAGACTTAGATTATGTCATCTTGTTCTTTCTCTTTATTTCTCATTTTATTTTGATTTATTTTTTATGAAAAATTGCTTTATTTTCTGTGGCTATTGGAAAAAAACAATCTGACCTACTAATGTTGCTCTAAAGAAGCTGATCATGTGCCTGCAAATGTGTATCAAAGAATGAGGTATTGAATACACAATTAGTTTAGTCATTTTGCGATTTGCTATAACATTTATGTATAAATTAAAGCTACACAAACAGACAAAAGAGTGAATGAACTATGAACCTTTGACAACCTTATTTCTACTTAGTGTGTGTGTGTTCAGAAATGCGCATCAACAACATGTTAATCATTATCTTTACAAAATAAACCGTTTTTTAAAATAGTATATTGTATAAATAAAGATAAAGCTACACACTTCAACTCTCCTAAGACAGACAATAATTGCAAAGAGCGAATGAACTTTGACCCTTTGACAACCTTATTTCTACTGAGTTACAGCTGATGCAACCATGGATACATCAAAGGCAAAAACATCTCAAATAATGAGAAAATGTACAACAACATATATATATATAAACTTCCTGTGTTCAAAAAGGTTTAAGTATAGGTCAGTCTTACCTCTAAAACCGGCAATAAATGAAAATCAACCTCATCTTATTCATTATCTTTACACAATAACCAGTTTTTTAAATAGTAGATTATGTAAATAGAGGAAAGATATATTTTTTGTTACTTTTTGTTTCTACTACAGTAACGTATCTAAACGACAAATCCCATCAAACTCACCCAAGACAGACACCAACTGTAAATCTCCCTAAGACTGAATAAGCCAAGAACCCATGGCAACCTTTTTTCTAGCGTGTAACTTCAAAGCAGTCGACGTTACCATGGATACATCAATTGTGTATCAAAGAATAAGATAAATGTCTCTATTGTCATCAACTACACAATGTCTTTGTAGACATGAACATACCATAGATTACATAATAATGTCTTTAATTCATCACAATGAGTATTTTTCTTTGTTTTGCTCACACCAGCGTAACAGAGTCTAAACTTCTGGATCCATATTTGCTATAATCCTGACTCAACTTTAGAGTCTTTGTGGTCGAAGCCTTGACACTCATCGTGACCTCAGATGACCCCGGAGCACCTTCTAATGCCGCCGAGATCACATGGTGGTATTTTTAGTTGGCACGATCGTGGAGTATTCGCGTTGTGCAATAGAAGCGACCTAAATGGAACGTCTGGATTTCTTCAGGGCGATGGACTTTTTTTTCGCGATCCGGAGACTGCTGAGTCAACGTTTTGAGTCGCCTGAAGTTTGGTCACGTCAGCACATGACTTCCTGGCGAGTGTTGAGGTTCACGCTCGGCCGGACTGACGTCCAATGAACTCGCGCCGACGGCTGCTGTTGCTAACGGATGCTAGATTATAGATATTACAAATTTTGAAATATATATATATATATATATAAAAGTTCAAAAATACGCATCAACAAAGCCAATCATGTGCCTCCAAATGTGCATCAAAGAATGGTTTTGAATACACAATTAATTTAGTAATTTTGCAATTTGCTATACTATATATGTCATTAAATTAAACACACACAAAACAGACAAAAGAGTGAATGAACTATGAACCTTTGACAACCTTATTGCTACTTAGTGTGGCAGCTGATGCAACCATGGATACATTAAAGGCAAAAATATCTAAAATAAATACAAAATGTACAACAACATTTGATATATATATATATATATACTTTGTGTTTAAAAATGTGCATCAACATCATGTTAATCATTATCTTTACAAAATAAACCATTTTTTTAAATAATATATTGTATAAATAAAAATAAAACTACACACGTCAACCCTCCTATGACAGACCAAAACTGTAAAGAGTACATGAACTTTGACCCGTATAGTATAGTAGAATATTGATATTCCAAATTTTTAAATCCCAACTTAACTAAATAAATTCTATTAAAGCACATTTTTTGGACATGTTTTGAATTAAATACGAGCAAAATTTATGAAAAATTACACAGGTAAAGGTTAACCCTTGTGTTGTCTCAGGGTCAAGGTGACCCGTTAAGGGTTAACAATGCATGTTTAGTTATGCTTTTAGTATTTGTCATTAAAGCGACTTATACTGGACGATTTCATTTGACCAGCTTTGTAGAATGAACCAATAATCCAGTTACAATCATTTCTTAGCTAGTTAGCTCGCTAGCAAGCTTAGCTTATTCTTCAAAATGTATTTACCTTCATGTATTACTACATAAATTCCAATTAACTTGTTGTATTGGATATTGATATTGCTTATATTTGCTTCGGAGTTCAACCTGATGAGCTAATATTTCTTCCATGATATAGTTTAGAATATATTGCAGTCAGTTTCTACTCTTTTGTTTTTTTTATTTTGCATTAGTCGGCACGTTCTTCTATTTCCAAAAGTTACGCCCTGAACCACAAATGGAATCAAATCAAACTCACCCAAGACCGACCAGAAGTGAACTTTTCTCCTAATGACCGAATGAACTTTTAACCTTTGACACTCTCTTTTCTACTGTGAATGTGACTTTAAAGCAGCCAATGTAACCATGGAGACATCAATGATAAAGATCTGCCAACAA
Source organism: Callionymus lyra (assembly GCF_982586985.1). Taxonomy (NCBI): domain Eukaryota; kingdom Metazoa; phylum Chordata; class Actinopteri; order Syngnathiformes; family Callionymidae; genus Callionymus; species Callionymus lyra. The sequence continues at coordinate 17,137,283 of NC_141826.1, forward strand.
ATGTACATCACAGAATATTAATAAAGTTGCCTTTATTGTCATTGAATACAACCTTATTTCTATTGTTAACATGACTTTTATTACAATAAATGCATCTTATTCTTTAATGCGTAACACGTTTTTTTCATTTCTTTGTATCCCTTGTTACGTCAGCTGCTGAAATGTAAGTAAGTAATTTTTATTTGTATAGCGCTTTTCTAGACCAGGGTCACAAAGCGCTTAAACAATCAGAACAATATTCAATAAAGTATTTACTTTGAAGGTCAAGATAAAACTGAGAACACAACAGGAGTTCCAGAAAGTCAAGGAAAAGCCTGAACAAATAAAAACGTCTTAAGATGTTTCTTAAAAATCACAATATTAATGTCTTTACACACACAAGCCATAAATAAAAGTAGTATTTTACATTATATTTTAGATTTTTTAAAATAGTTACACGACCAGATCAGATATAATTATTGATCCATGCTTGCTACCGACAATTTTAATTCAAAACTAGTGTTTTATCAGTTTTTTTTAATTAATTAGCGGGATTTTAAATTTAAAAAACAAATACGGAACAAAGAAAGAAAGAAAATATTAACTACCTTGTAACCTCGGCTCGAATACAATAGAATCTTTTTCTCCATTTCTTTTACAATTTCACAAAAATCAGAGCGTTTTGTGGAAAAAAAAAAAGGAACTCAAAAGGGGAAGAAAGTCAGTTTTTATTTAAATTTCCTTGCAGAAAAGAACAGAAACATAATTAAAGATGTATACGATACAAAACGTGAATGCATTTTGAGTCTTTTCTGTTTTAGTGTATATTTAACTGTTTTGTAATCTTCAGGTATTCAGTTTGTCTTTAAATTCATGATACACATTTAAAACTACTGGAATAAATAAAACGTTTGTTTTGGTTTGTTGTTCAAACTGTGTTACTGATCTTACCACTAGAGGACGCTCTACAAATGGCCTTGAAGATCCGAAAATATGTTGAATTGCTCTTTTCATCCTCAGTAAAAAAAAAAAAAACTGTTGAAAACGTTTTATTTTATAAAACTGCAGGTTCTCTAGCGAAACATAATAAATATTTATTTCCCATTAAAATAACATTGAATAAATAATGTAAGCAAATGTTTATGGTCTTTATATATTTTATTAGTCGGTTGTTGGGAAATTGTTATTTTATAAAAGGTAAACAGTAAAAAGTTCAAGTGGCTGTAGTGGCTGTAACGTGTATTGTATTATATAAATTCATATATATAATTAAGTAAGTAAGTAATTTTTATTTGTAGAGCGCTTTTCCAGACCAGGGTCACAAAGCGCTTAAACAATCAAAACAATTTTCAATAAAGTATATACTTTAAAGGGCAAGATATAACTGATATACTATATTTTACTATTACTGTAACTATTTGTCAAACATCTCTTCAATTATTATTTTACATGACGTCAAGAATTTCGTATTGTTTTTTCTCTATACTGAACAAAGTATCTGAATGTTAGTCTTTGTATCCTTTGTTTTTTTTATTTTTCTTGGATCTATGTTCTTTATCTTTATCTTTAGACTTAGATTGTATCATCTTATTCTTTCTCTTTATTTCTCTTTGTTCTTGTTCTTATTTCATTTTGATTTATTTTCTATGAAAAATTGCTGTATTTTCTGTGGCTATTGGAAAAAAAAACAAATTCCCGAAGGAGACCTCCTGAGGGATCAATAGAGTTCTACCTTACCTTACCTTACATAATTATTTTATCCATTAATAATTCACATTTTAAAGAGACTTAGTGAAGTCAGTGATTCGACTGAAAAAAACAAAAGAAAAAATTAGAATTAACAATTATAATAATAACAACAACAAGAACAATAATAATAATAATAATGATACTTATTATTAATTATTATTAAATTCATAATAATAAATTATAATTATATGGATTTGTCTGTCAATTGACATTTTCAGTCCACTAAGGGGCGCTAAGTCTTCGGATTGGACTCGATCTGAGCAGCAACTGTCAACAGTGTCTCCTCAACAAATAACACCAGATTTAAAGGCTCGTCGACTCGTCATCGCTGTCACTCATGGGTCCGTTTGCGTAAATGTTCTGAGCTGGAGAGTCCAGGCGCTGAAGCTTCATCCTCCTCAGGAACCTCCTGCCTGCTGAGAAGAAGGTCCATCAGAAGATCCCGCTCCAGAACGCGTGAGAAACGTGTCGCACTTACGAAGGACAAGGAGGAAGATCGTGAACAAGGAGAGAAAGAAAATGCCCAAAATCCTGATAATGTTTTCGATCTGCAGGAAGGATTGGAAATTTGACTGAAAAAAAAAGAAGTTTATTTTATTTTAATTTCATTTTTAAGATCAAAGTCGGTCAAACCAAACGTTCATCGATGTAATAGTTTGTGGATGAGGCTTTATATACTGTATAGGTGCGTTAGAAAATATCAATATGATACCAGCGATGACTGAGGACGAGAGGATACTGTTTGACTCCAGCAGCTTTTAAAGCTGATGTTTGGACATATTTTGGTTTGAAAACAAAATGAAAGCAGTTACGACTTCATCAAGAGACATGTGGTCTGTAAATTCTGCAACACCAGCGTCGAGTACTCAATACTACAAATATATCCTTGTTACTAGTATTATGTTACAGTATGAGAATATGTATCGTGATACCTGTGGTATCACCATATTCTTGCCAATTCCCAGCCCTATTTAAAAAGCAGGGGGCGCTCTCTTTGTGTTCAACACGACAACTTCTGTAGCATTCTGAATATTAAAGTTCATTTAAAATAATAAGTATATTGAAAGGTTGCTTTAGGTTGTTTTTTTTTTATAATTGAAATAAAATGTGATTTCTTTTTTTTCTTCAAATTGATTTTGTTTTACACATAGAGTTTGATATTTCTACTCCAATAATTAAAAAACAAGTTAATTTTTCATTTTTATTTCTAACGTTTTAAATTCAATATATGTTGGAATAATTCTTATGCTGAATTTAAACATTTACCAATTAAAAATATTACTTTTTTTATTTATTATTATTGTTATCGTAATAAATTATTGAAAAATCAAACTTTAACAAATCCATTCATTAAATTAAAAAAATAATTAATAAAAAATCAACCCTTATATCTAGAAATTATTGAATGAATTTATTCTGTAAAAACAAATTGAATCATTCAACATGGAAATTATTTAATTTAAAAAAAAATTAAAAGCATGATTTAACGCTTATAAAAAACAACATTTCAATAAAGACTTCAAAGCTTCAAGATTTGACAAGTTCAATACTCTGACATTCCATCTTCCCTGTCATTGCACCAATCCCCTTTAGGGGGCAGCAAAGAGCCCGCCACCATAATGTACTGCAACAATTGGAGCTTGAATAACATTATAAAAAAAAGACTCTACCTCAGGAGACACGACCGCTCTGATCTGAATCTCCGTTTCCATGGTTACGATTTCAGGTGATTCTGCGTAAAATGTAACAAATTATTATTATAATTTTTTGGTTAATTGAGTTTTTGTTTACCTTTTTGAGTCGGACGATATTCTACTGTAACAGCGGTGGCTGCTGGGAAAAATAAAAGAATGAGTAAGAGTTGGAAGTGTGACCTCAGGGGTCACGTCACCTTCCTCCATACGCAGGTGGACGTTGACCTTGTGGTCGTTGAACCATCCCAGAATATGAACCCTGCAGCCGTACGTCCCGGCGTGACTCATCCGGGCGTCCAGGATGGTCAGGGACACGTCGCCCCGGTCGACCGGGCCCAGCACTCTGTACGCGGGGTCGCGGCGAAGGGTCACGCCTCCGTCCTCGAACGCCAGGATGGTGCCGGCGCACTTGAAGAGCGGCACCGGCGCTCGCCCCCAGCAGAAGTCCAGGAACCCGTCCCGGTGGTCGGCATAGCGACACGGCAGAGTCACGTTCTGCCCGACGACGCCGGTGACGGTGACGGATCGCGCTGATGGACACGGAGACACTCGTCAAAAACACATCGAAAAACAAGGAGAGGACAAGAACCTACCCTGAGCGAAGAGGCCGAGGATGAGACAATACACTCCAAGCATGAGTGACCAGAGAAGAAGAAGAAGTACCGACTTCTGTGTCTGCACTTTTTACCTCCAGATTTAGATTTTAAGGAAGGAAATCAAATGCCCACATGTTACTGTTGTCGAGCGGTTAGATCGTCTCTTGAGAAAGATATTTATACAAGTAAATAATGAGGTGTTTATTAGCGGTGTGAGAAAATATCGAAATATCGTAGTATTTCAAGATACTGTATTGAAATTTAATAGCACTATATGTTTTTTTTGCTTTCAATAATTTTTTATCAAAGTTATTCTATGGTTTATACATTAATTCATTGTGTGTATCATATTTTTTGTTGTCGTTTTAAATAATAATAAAAGCACATATTCAACAAATATTCACAGCGTTTTTTTTTGTTTTTTTTCGTTGCAATTAAACTTGTGGCCACTAGATGTAGTATTGATTACGTACTCTGCAGTTAGAGCAATAATTGAATCTGGAAACATCCCCATGATGACTGAGGACGAGAGGATACAGTCTGCAGTCAAGAGTTATGTGGTCAGTATTACTATTTATAACAAGATTATAGTGATAATAAAAAAATGGAGTTTATGTCACTATACTACTGTATATTGTTGTACGACTTTAATCTCGCAATAAATACATTTTTGTACGAATTTAATCTCTAACAAATATATTTTTGTACAACTTTATTCTTGTAATAAATTTAATTTTGTACAACTTTAATCTTGTAATAAATGTATTTTTGTACAACTTTATTCTTGTAATAAACATATTTTTGTACAACTTTATTCTTGTAATAAATGCATTTTAGTACGACTTTAATCTCACATCAAAAACACTTTTGTACGACTTTAATCTTGTAATAAATGTAATTTATACGATAAAAAAAATGTATCTGAGTGGCTCTAATACTCTGTTATGGTAATGTGATATATTGTTTTAAGTGTATGTATTTAATTGTTGGTTACACGTGAACCATCGCGCCTCCAGATAAAATGTATTTTCACAGTTTGTCGACGGGGTTGCGTGACCATTCTGCTCGTCTACTTTTAATGTCTTCCCACTCAGGTTCTTATTTTATTTTGGTGTGATGGTTGAATCATGCGTGTGGGTGTGTGTGGAGATGAAGCGGAGATTTAAGACACAATAGCCTCTTCCAAGTGTGTGTGTCTGTATAGGTTCGTCAGCGGGACGTCCCGCCTGGAAGGCATCTTTATATAAGTCCTTCATTTGAACGTTTATACAGCTCAGTGTGCGTTTCATACACGGTGACTAAGAAGTGTTGGTCAGTAACACAATTTTCCTGAGAAACAGGCTGACGATCTCAATCTGATTCATGTATTTATTTATATTTTTTTAATCACATGACCCTCCCTGGTGTCAACTGGCATCTAGAAAGACATTTATTTAGATTTTGACCTTTTAAATCCAACCAAAAATTAACCTTTATTTCATAAATATTTAAAAACGTACTGATTAGTTAGATTTGATCGTTTTGTGTCAATTCGTCACAATCAGTTTTCAATTGTTCGGCTGTTTGTGACTTTCAATAAGATTTCCTTTGTTTATATCATTTAATTCTCCTTAATTTAAAGTTTTCTTTTTTCATTTCAGTGTATCTATTTTATTTTTCTATGAATTATATTGTTAAAAGTTGATATGATTGCATATATTGTTTTACGATATTAACACTCAGTATATTTATCATGTTGTATATATTTATAAAAGAAAAGTACATTTCTTGATATCAATGTATTTTCTGTATTTTATAATTTTAGCTGGAAGGTTGTTGTTTTTACACTGTACTACTTTAATAATATTTCCCTTTATTTATTTAAAAAAAACAATTATACGTCCTTAAAACCTATAAATAAATGACCGTGTTTTTCTTTTCTTTTGCGTTATTATGTAGAAACGTATTTACAACATAAACAACATCAACTCAAACTGTTATTTTATCATTTAATTTCAAATACAACATCTCGTCTCACTCTAAACGGACTATTTTCTAACTAGATTGACGTGTTTGTCCAGGTAAAAACACCGTCTCTCTACGCCACATACACTATACAGCTATTTTAAACAAGACTGTAAACAATGGTGACACAAAAGTGCTGCTTCCACACAATTGTTTTGTCGGTTTCCTGTTTAGCTTTGAATCTGATGTCGGGATAAATGTTTAAAAATGGCTTCCGTCAGCTCCTGGACAGTCGTCAGCTTCTCCGCCAGGAAAGATTTTCGCCGATATTTTATGAATTTGACAGAAAAGGGTAAAGTAAAAACAGAAAAGTTTTAAGCTGCGTGTAAAAATGCAGAAGTGGAATCGCTCGACACCAACAAACTACGTAATCAATTTCCCATTTTGGTCAATTTCAAGTCTCTTCAGATCATTCATCGAAGACTGAAAGAGACAAGTATTGATTTTCTATGTTGCTGATGCTAGAAGATCCATATTGAGACGAGCAAGCAAACCAGCATGTGATGCAGGAGAGAAGAGTGACTGACAAATGTCTGGTTCCGTTTGTCTGTATACATTTATTTGTAAAATGTATTTAAACTTGTGTTCATTTGTTCACAACGAGGAACTAATTACCTCTACACAAGGGATTGTGGGTAAAGACTGTGTGACAAGACTGAAAGTTTGACTTGTACTTTTGATTTTATTGAAGTGACACAGAGAAGGAGAAAGTTATTTAAATATTTTAAATAATAATAAAAAAAATATATAGATTAAATAAATGTAAGAAATATTTTGGGTAATTTTTAAACTTCACAATTCGGTGTTAACTTCCGGTAATTGTTCTTTTTCTTTAAATTTTTTTTTTTTATAATTTAATAATAATAATGAGTTTTATTTTTAAGGTAGAAGACAAAAGCTAAAAAACATAAATATATAATATTTAAAAGGGAAGTACAGGTCGAAACAAGAAGCAGCTGTCTCGTCTGCAGTTAATACAAAACTCTGCAGCGAGAATTCTGAGCTGCTCTAGTAGAAGAACTCACATTTCTCTGATACTTAAAACTCTGCATTGGCTGCCAGTTTCTTTAAGAATCTATTTTAAAATTCAATTAAAAAAAATAATTATTTACTTACTTACAGTAAGTTAAAAAGGGAAAACTATAAAACATGAAAACTACAAAGTGTCAAATACAGTTTAAAAGTTCGTTTTTAGGCGAGTTTCAATACTTTTTGTGTTGCTTTTTGCAGTTGGATTGTTAGATTATTAAAGGTATACAACATCCGATGTAAACAATACAAAGACATTAAATCAACAAAATGCTAATAAAAGTTGAGTTAAAAACCTTTCATCTCTAATCGATATCATAAAACCATTGCTTTTTTCAGTGAAAATAACATGAATACAGTGAGATCAAGTCGTATTACTGTCACAACAACAGAATATTCAATAGTTTCTCTATATAATTGGTTATGAAATGAACATATTTTACATATTTTGTATCTCAGTTTCCTTATAAAAAACAAAACAATATATATACACTTGGATATATTTTAAACATTGAATTCCATATTTGATCATTTTTTCTGACATGTTTGATCAAGAATAAAGAATTTAAAAATACACTTCTTTAAACGAAGCAGAGATACAAACAAGAAACAGAACTTTAGAATATATTCCTGACACTGTCATGCAGAAGTTCCACCGGTGGAGCTCGGAGAAAAAGAATCTCTTGGTTGCTGCTGTTGTCTAAATATTTTGGTTAGCAGGTTCTTATCGAGCCTCTATTTAGCCATGATGACAGCGCACCGCCCTCTTGTCAACACAGTCTCACTGATAAGACTTCTGAAACAAGCCCAGAATAATCCAAATGAAGGTTTTAGTGAAGTCCTGGTGTTTGTTTGAGTCGCACGCTGCACTGTAACGGATCGTCTGCTTCACAATAGTGTCGGTTGATGGTCTCTATGAACGCGTGAGCCCTTTATCGCCGGCTTTTAACATCGTTTAAGATAAAGAATATTTTCATCTCGCAAGGGAAACATTTGAAAAAGTGCATTCCAGGAAAATCATGTCATGAATGTCTCCTGGATTTTTCCAAGGACGATGGTGAACCACAGCTTAAGCTGCAGCAGCAACTGACCGAGCAAAGTGACGTCAAACCATTTTTATATTATCCAGCTTTATAGTGTATATATATTTTTATAGTGTTATAGAAAAGTATTAACCTTATTTGTTATAGCTATGAAATATTTTTCCTGATATCAATGAGTTTTTTTTAATGATTTTAAGTTGATCTTTAATTATATTTTTGTTTCATTTAACTCATTATTTTGTTTATTATTTTTTAAATGTATTGCTTTAAGAATAATCAAAGTATAAATTATATCCCATTCTTTAAACCTTTGATTTTTTGTTTTGTTTTGTCTGCGAACCAAACCATTTTTTTTGCCAACCCACCCAAAAAAATGCTTTTTATTTTATTTATTTTTAAAATCACTTTAAACACTACATTCTCTTCTATTCTTTGAACCTATGAAAATTATTTGAAGGGCGAGAAAATTCTCAAAAAAAGGAAGAAGAAACATGTTATGGTGTAATTATATGTTGAAATAGAAAATAGTAATAGTAAATGAAACTGTTAATAAATACATTTCTAAGGGTCGTGTTTTGACCAGGTTTGTTCTGCACTGTCGTCCCTGTTTGTGTCTTTGTGTATGCATGTATTTTTGTATGCGTGTCTTTGTGTATGTGTGTCTTTGTGTATGCATGTATTTTTGTATGCGTGTCTTTGTGTATGTGTGTCTTTGTGTATGCATGTATTTTTGTATGCGTGTCTATGTATGTGTGTCTTTGTGTATGCATGTATTTTTGTATGCGTGTCTTTGTGTATGTGTGTCTTTGTGTATGCATGTATGCGTGTCTTTGTGTATGTGTGTCTTTGTGTATGCATGTATTTTTGTATGCGTGTCTTTGTGTATGTGTGTCTTTGTGTATGCATGTATTTTTGTATGTGTGTCTTTGTGTATGTGTGTCTTTGTGTATGTGTGTCTTTGTGTATGTGTCTTTGTGTATGCATGTATTTTTGTATGTGTGTCTTTGTGTATGCATGTATTTTTGTATGCATGTCTTTGTGTATGTATGTCTTTTTGTATGTGTGTCTTTGTGTATTTTTGTATGTGTATTTTTGTATGCGTGTCTTTGTGTACGTATGTCTTTTTTGTATGTGTGTCTTTGTGTACGTGTCTTTTTGTATGCATGTCTTTGTGTTAATGTCTCTTTTTTTGTGCGTCTTTATGTAAATGTGTCTTTTTGTATGTGTGTCTGTTTAAATGTGTTGTTATGCATGCAGTCTTTTTGTATGCATGTCTTTGTGTAAATGTGTCTTCTTTATGCGTTACTTTGTGTATGTGTGTCTTTGTATATGCGTGTATTTATGCATGTGTCTGTATGCAGCACAACCATGTGTGTGTTTCTGTAGGTGTGTATGTGTGTGTCTTGATGTGTGTGTTAATATGGCTTGTGTATTTCTGTGCATGTCTGCGAATGTGTCCGTGTCTGTGCAAGTGTGTCTTCATGTGGTTTTATGCGTGTCTCCAAGTTTCTTTGTATCCGTGTGTAACCTTTTGCGTGTCTTTCTACGTGAGTAAATAACTGTGTTTGTGCGTGAATGTGCGTCTTTGGGTGGGCATATTTGTGTTTTTGTAAATGTGTGTGTTTGCAATCTTGTGTGTTTGCATGCATCTGTGTGTGTTTTTTTTGTTTGTGACAGCCTCTTTGGATGACTATACTTACACAACAGGTAAATCCAACCCCTGGGTTGTCTAATCTAACAGTAGCTCACAAAAGGAAGCAAAAGATTAATGAAATAAAAAAAAATAAAAATCAGTTTGTTCGTAAAGCAGAATACTATTTCAAATGCTTAAAAAGGTACCATATTATGAAGCACTTGCTTTACTTGCTTACATTTGTATTTTGTATAAGTGTTAACGCCTTATTTTAACAACTTTTTGTGACATTTTTTACATCTCTTATGTGGACCTGTGCTCCAGAGAGGTTAATTTCACCTTCAGAGAAAATCCATCTTCCGTGTGGTTTGTGGGCGTCTGGATGAATCTTCTGACCCCGGCTCTCGCCGGGAGGTTATTCAAATGTCATTTGCCTCTTGTTGTGTTGCTTTTGCGGAAATTCAAATGGCGGCGACCTCCGTGACCACGGA